>NW_023260013.1:0-197394 GCF_009762535.1 Notolabrus celidotus | reverse complement strand
GGAAGTCACTGGCATTAAAACAGACATGACTCTGTAGTGGAAGTCACTGCATTAAACACAGACATGACTCTGTAGTGGAAGTCACTGCATTAAAACAGACATGACTCTGTAGTGGAAGTCACTGCATTAAAAACAGACATGACTGTAGTGGAAGTCACTGCATTAAAACAGACATGACTCTGTAGTGGAAGTCACTGCATTAAACACAGACATGACTCTGTAGTGGAAGTCACTGCATTAAACACAGACATGACTCTGTAGTGGAAGTCACTGCATTAAACACAGACATGACTCTGTAGTGGAAGTCACTGCATTAAACACAGACATGACTCTGTAGTGGAAGTCACTGCATTATAAACAGACATGACTCTGTAGTGGAAGTCACTGCATTAAACACAGACATGACTCTGTAGTGGAAGTCACTGCATTAAACACAGACATGACTCTGTAGTGGAAGTCACTGCATTAAACACAGACATGACTCTGTAGTGGAAGTCACTGCATTGAAAACAGGTCTCCCCTGTTTGCAGAGGCTCGTTAGAGGATGAGGTGGCGTCCCCATTCTTCTGGATCTGGGTTTTTAATCTGACATATCTCAGAGAGGGTCAGAGGTCATGCTGTCCTGTCTTGACTGATTTGTTGTGACCTCTCTGATTCCTCCGTTAGCATCGTCATGGAGAAACCTTTCTTTAATGCTCATCGTTCAAACATGTCTGTTTTTTATCTTTAAGGAGTTTTCCTTCACTTTTATTTCCACCAGTCTCTCCTGCCTCTGTCTTCAGGGCGGTTCATGTTTCTGTCTCCATATTAAACCTCTCTGCCTGTAGACCTCTCGGAGGGCCCGACAGGTCCCTGAACCAGTCGTCCCTGTTACAGAGTCACCTCTCCATATCCATAGACGGAGGTCTGGAGACGTTTAAGTGGTGGAGTTTAATAGAAGAGAGTGGCTGTTGGCTTCATTCAAACCAGTTTGAATGATAACCTACGATTCACTACAAACACAGACTGGTGTTCCCAGAGAGCAAACACCTTACAGGGAAAACAAAGCAAATACACACCCAAGTGGTTTAATACTCTTTAAGTTTTTCATGTAAATAAAACCATTTCCTACATTGTTGTTTCTATTGAAGACGGGCTGAGGAGTAGAAGCCCTGATTCCTCCAGCCCCTGTCCATCAGTCCTGATGGTTTAATGCTCCTTGGACTTCTTGTAGATTTCCCCTGAGATCAGATCTCTCCCCCTGACACGACACACACACACTCTCAAACAGACAACATTTGGATTAGCTCGTAGCTCCCTCTCTGACGGCCACAGCTGAAAACACAAGTTCTAATTACAGGTGGGCTTTGCTTTTATCTTCTCCATGTAAGCCCCAACTACCAAACCTTTGTTTTCATCCATAACATGATAAAAAAGAACGACAGCGTTCCCTCTTCACACACACTCCCTCACTAACTCACTCCTCAGATTTCCCACTAACTGCTTTGACCTCTCTGAGAGCCTCGGTTCTCTGCTTCCTCTGGATAACACCCTCTCCCACCTGTCCCCCTGCTCCCTATCAGTTTTCATGGCAGCCATCTCCTGCTCTCCTGCTCTGTTTGCAGACGGTAGAGATGAGAGAGATGGGGCAGGATGGTTACTCGGATACTGAGCACTTTCCACCAATGGAAGGCCATGGCAGGGCCGCTTCCATGCCCCGCCTCCCAGGCGACAACCAAGTGAGCAGCATTCTCACCTTTCCACTCTCTTTCTATTCCTCCCATTTTCTGTGCTCCTCATCCGCTTTGGGTTGAAAAGATCATCAAAGATCTGACTGGTTGCTGCGACCTTTACTGCTGTGGTTTGTTGAATCCATGTCTGAGAGAGTTCATTGATTCATTCTGACTGAAGGTCACTAAAGGCAAGGAGAAGATCGCGTCTTTATTCCTCTTTTCAAAGAACCATTAAAGTGTCTACATGATGATTGTTCTGATGAAAACATGGAAATGTTTTCAGAAACTTCAAAACATGCATTCAAACCACAACAAGGCAAAGTCAGAGCTCTGCTCCTCTCTTCTTCTCCTCCTCCTCCTCCTCCTCCTCCTCCTCTGTTGTCCTCTCGTCCTCTCATCCTCTCACCTGCATGCAGGTTTTTAACCGTGGTTGTCCTGTTTTCCATCAAACACACTCATCCATTTTATACTGTTATAAACTCTGGAGAGTGCTCTGGTTGTCATATTCACACAACATATTTACAAACACACACACACACACACACGAACACACACATAGTTCACACACTTCTGTGCCCTCCATTATTTCCTCTTGGTTTCTGGTTGTTGTTGTTTTTGTACTAAACTGTCTCTTCCTTTTTATTGAAGGTTGTGCTGAGCTCTTTATGAATTTGGGGGGAATTTGGGATCCAGCATGACATTGTGTATACTTGCAGTGTGTGTGTGTGTTTGTCAGGGTGTGGGTGGATGTGTGTGTGTTTGTCAGGGTGTGTGTGTGTGTGTGTGTGTGTGTGTGTGTGTGTGTGTGTGTGTGTGTGTGTGTGTGTGTGTGTGTGTGTGTTGTTTAGGTAGTCAGTTGAGTGTGCTCTGTAACTTTTCCCAGTGCTCTCACTGTGCCCTGTTCCTCACTCTGTTTCTGTCTCTGTTGTCTGCTCTGTGAGTTAAATGTAATTGTGTGTTGCAACTCTGCATATCTACAGGAGCCCTAAGCGGACATGCATCCATACGTTTAACACCCTGTGTCCGTTAGTGAGCCAGTCCTGGTTGTTTCTGTTCTTTGAGGTCTGAAGGTTTGTCTCTCTGTCTCGGGGTAACGGCTCCGGCTTCCTCGTCTCGTCAGGAGACAGCAGAGCTTGTGTTCTTGTGATAACAGGACGGTTTCCTGGTCACTTTAGACCTTTCATTTTATGAGTCTGCATGATATTGGTGTCACAATGTGTCATGGAGCAGGACATGCCATGCTGCCAAACTGTGAGGTAAGTTAAAGGTCCCATATAATGGAGAACATGTCGTTCCTCAGCTTTACTTTAATCAACCCTGAGCATGTAGAAGAGATGAAGCCTCTGCAGTGTGTCTGCAGAAACACTAAGCTTCTACACGGCGGTGTGAATCTGCTCCTGTGGTGATGTAACGCCAGGAGTGATTGAAATAAGCAAGCATGCAAAAACACTCCCCCTCCTCCAGCTTCCTGATACACTATTATTGTTTCACTTTAATGTTTTAGTGTCAAGATGTCAAAGGTCAGAGTCAGACACACCGTCTGGACTCTGTCCCAGCACCAGAGGACTAAAACAAGCACAGGACCAGAATCAGACATACTTTATTTATCCCAGGGAGGGGATTCAGTCATAACAGTTATACAAATACAATAATAAGCTCTGTAGAAAATAAATACATGAAGTCCCCGGAGATCAGGAAGAGGGCCCTCTGGTGGTCTGTCTGGAGATCAGGAAGAGGGCCCTCTGGTGGTCTGTCTGGAGATCAGGAAGAGGGCCCTCTGGTGGTCTGTCTGGAGATCAGGAAGAGGGCCCTCTGGTGGTCTGTCTGGAGATCAGGAAGAGGGCCCTCTGGTGGTCTGTCTGGAGATCAGGAAGAAGGCAGCGTTGAGGACGTTGGACGCCGTAGTCTGGTTGGCAGAGGGGGGATGTAAACAGCTACCAGTATGACATGTGAGATCTCCCTGTGCAGATAATATGGTCAGAGGCCCACGGCGCTCTCACAGCTATCCCGGTCTGCCCGGACGGTCAGGAAGCCGTCAATGGAGACGTTGTGGTTGGGAATATCCTGATGTGTGAAGCCCACCATGCTACATGTCTGAAACTCCATCTGACTCCTGAATAGTCCTGTTAGCTCGTCTCTTTATATTTAAGAACAACATGCCGCCTTCAGCTGGTGCTAACTGCCTCAACCACGAGGTCCAACCACAGACAGTTACACATGAAGTATAAGAAAGTAGGACTAACAATCAGAGACATGCTGTTGCAGAACTTCAGCAGTTGTCTCCTCCTGTTCTGGGTCAGTCTCTGGATCAGATGTGCCCAGGTTCTTCTGGAGCACTCACCATGTTTTGGTGTTCTTCCACCTCTGCATCTGTCTGCACCGGTCTGTTAGTTTGATGATTTAAAAGTCTAGTTACGATCCTGAGTAAAGATCTAAAGTGAACTTGTTGTCTCAGGGACACAGAGTAAAGAGAGAGAGATGCACGTCCACCTGGGGCTCCCGTATATATCCATGTGTGTGTATCTGCCTCACTGCTGTTGTGACTGTGCAGCTGTTGGTTGAGCATTGTCATGGTGACCTTGTCTTTATAATCTTGTGTGGGCACCATCCACCCCGTGTCTGTGGTAAGTGTTTCTCTTCCACCTTCACTGCAGCTTCTGTGTCTAATCAGACTCTCTCTCTCTCTCTCTCTGTCCCTCCTTCTCTTTCTTTCTTTCTTTCCTCGCACTCCACCCTGGCACCCCATCAACACCACCCCCTCTTTTTCTTTTTGTTGAACCTCCACCTGATTGAACTCCTCTGCCCCCCTTTTTCTGATCCACTGTGTATCACCCCATCCTCTCCTCCTCCCCTCCCTCTTTCTTCTTCTGGTTCTGTGTGTATACTTCATGTATGTCCACTCCTTCGGTGTATTTGTGGCTCTTTGTGTGTGTGTGTGTCTGTGTGTGTGTGTGTGTGTGTGTGTGTCTTCTCTGTGCTCATACAGCAGCGGAGGAAAGGGAGACAACGTGGCAGTAACCTCAGTGTATGTACCCTGTCTTCCCTGTCTTCTCTCTCTCTCTATCTCTCTCTCTCTCTCTCTCTCTCTCTCCCTTTGCTCTCTCGAGCAGTCGTCTGTTTTTCTCATCCGTCATGTCTCCATGTTGTCTCTTTAGTATAGAAGGACTTTATTATTTGGACACATTGATTCAGCATGATTCCCAGCATCCCTCGCTGCCTCTGTCATGCACCAAACGCAGTGTTTGGGCCTGAGCTGAACTCTGCACGTCCTCAACATGTCAACACGCCATGCTGTCTGTGGCTTCTTCGTGTCTCTGTCTCTGCTGCTAGCGCTTTGTTGCTCTGTGTGTCCACGCCTGTGTCTCCACGCCTGTGTGTCCACGCCTGTGTCTCCACGCCTGTGTGTCCACGCCTGTGTCTCCACGCCTGTGTCTCCACGCCTGTGTACTCGTCTGCTTATGTGTCGGTCTCCATTCCTTCCTGCTTACCTGCATGCACACAGTGTGTCTGAAAGTGTCGCTGTGAGTGAGTGAAGATGATGAGAGGAGGAAAGAGCGACTGTGTGTGAATGGATGTGTTGTTGGGATTCTCAGTGCTACTTCTATGAGGCCCAATAATCTGGTGCTCTACAGTCATCTGCCAATCTGTCAGTTGATTCGTCACGATAACTGAAAATCAGACCAGCTGCCCAAACGGATCTAGCACTGAAGTAGCCTGATAAGGATTTCATGTCCAGGTCAGAACCGTGTGGCTCCATAGGCTTTGTCCTGCCAGAGCATGAGCACTCAGGACAACGCCGATGCAGCTGCCTGCATGGCTGGATGAAGCACATTGACCTGCAGACGTAGAGGAGTCTTTGCAGCCTGGAATGTTCCATGTTCAGGGGTTTAGGGGGTTCAGGGGGGTGCTGAGGATGGAGGACTTTACTGACCTTTCTATTCAAAGCGAGAACAGACGCATGGAAGGCATGGCTGTTTGCAGTCATCTATTGAAACTGTCTTTTTTATGTTTCCTGTTTACTTTTTTATTTTCTCCACAAGGGGTTAATGATTAGAGTTTAAGACATTTTCAAACAGGGTATTTGGGGAGTAGCTCAGAGGAAGAAGAGGTGTTGACATCTCAGATAGTAGATGCTTCATGCATGCAGTGAGATATTCAGAGTTAAACTGATCAAACATGAGCGGACAGACCGAGGACGTGGACCCCCGTCTCCTCGGATGGGTTCTTCCTCGTCTTTCTCTTTAACCTGAACATCTCACTTTGATTCAGTTAGTCTGATAAACACTTTTTGTAGGGGCTCAATAATTCTGATAAAGATGAAGTCCATCCTGCGTCTGCTTTTGGCCGACGCCTACCCGACTAACGCTTTCCATCCATGTTTGAAGTAGCTTGATGGGGAGGTTGTTTCTAATGTAGGAGTGTGGGTGGCTTATGATGTTGGAGGAGGACACGTTGGCTTTCACAGAGTACAATACACACACACATACACACACACACACACACACACACACACACACACAGTGCCTCCACCTGTTATCTCTCAGTAAACACCAATCAAAGGAAACGTCTCTCCCTGCACCTCTCCTTCTCTCCCTCCCTCCCTGCCTCGGTGCTCTCTCTCTCTTTGTCTCTCAGACCATCAACGACAGCAGTCCCATGAAGCGCTCCGCCTCGTCTCTGGGCCACAGCAGGTCCGGACGAGGACACCGAGACAAAGGGGGACAAGACGACTACACCATGGAGCGTGTGCCGGAGGAGGGGAGAAGCTCCCGACACGGGCACCGGAGAAAAGAGAGGAGCCATCGGGCATCCGAGAGGTCGCTGCATCGATACACAGAGGGGGACACAGGTGGGACAGACCCCCGAACACACACACACACACACACACACACACACACACACACACACAAACAGATGCTGATTAGAACTCTTACTACTGAGGGTGTATTGTAACAAAGCAAGGACAACTTCTTAAATTCAGATTGATTCCACTGTGTCTGATTAAAGTCTCTGAAAACCCAAATCCTCATTTGCATTCTCAAAGTCGTCTTTTATAAAATCATAATGAGCCACGAAAAGAAGCTTATTAGCAACTAGCTGCTATCTAAATCCAAAATATTGAAGCTTCTATAACCTTAGCTGGTGTTGGGTTTGAATTTGACGTGGCTAAACTCGTCTGTTCACTTCTTATTTTCTGGAATCTTTAATCCAGTCCGGTTCACTGAAGCCAGAAATAATTATTATATGCCTGTAATGACTGATGTGTGGCGCTTTGGCTCTGTTCTGAGAGCTCACTGACTTTCACTTGCATACGTGAACACCATACATAAAAATCCAAGGCAGGGACAGCACACCTCCCCCTTTCATGTGCATGCATTAAAAGCCACTGTAGGGAGAGCCCACCTCACCTCCCTTTCATCTGCATACATAAAAACAAAAGGCAGAGAGAGCACACCTCCTCTCCTATTCATGTGCATACATTCAAATCCAAGGCAGGTAGAGCACACCTCCCCCTTTCATGTGCATGCATTAAAAGCCACTGTAGGGAGAGCCCACCTCACCTCCCTTACATCTGCATACATAAAAACAAAAGGCAGAGAGAGCACACCTCCTCTCCTATTCATGTGCATACATAAAAATCCAAGGCAGGTAGAGCACACCTCCCCCTTTCATGTGCATGCATTAAAAGCCAATGTAGGGAGAGCCCACCTCACCTCCCTTTCATCTGCATACATAAAAACAAAAGGCAGAGAGAGCACACCTCCTCTCCTATTCATGTGCATACATAAAAATCCAAGGCAGGTAGAGCACACCTCCCCCTTTAATGTGCATGCATTAAAAGCCAATGTAGGGAGAGCCCACCTCACCTCCCTTTCATCTGCATACATAAAAACAAAAGGCAGAGAGAGCACACCTCCTCTCCTATTCATGTGCATACATTCAAATCCAAAGCAGGGACAGCACACCTCCCCCTTTAATGTGCATGCATTAAAAGCCACTGTAGGGAGAGCACACCTCCCCTCCCTTTAACTTGCATATATAAGAATATCTAAGGCAGGGAGAGCAGCAGCACAGTTGTCTCTAAGTGTGATTGATAAATTGTAAACCTGTTGTTTCTCTCATCTTACTAACGAGTCCGTTTCCCTCCATCTCCAGGCCTGGGCACAGACCTGAGCACGACCACTCAGTCAGGAGACCTCAAGGACAAGGATCGGGACAGAGACCGCGGCCGCTCCAAAGACCGCAAACACCACCATCATCATCACCACCACCACGGCTCTGTGGATAAAGAGCGCTATGTAGCAGAGCGAGGAGGCGAGTATGGACACAGACACTCCCGGGACAGAGACCACGACCGGGAGAGAGACCACGACCGGGACAGAGACCACGACCGGGACAGAGACCATGACCGGGAGAGAGACCATGACCGGGAGAGAGACCACGACCGGGACAGAGACCACGACCGGGAAAGGGACCACGATCGGGAGAGAGACCACGACCGGGACAGAGACCACGACCGGGAGAGGGACCACGATCGGGAGAGAGACCACGATCGGGAGAGAGACCACGATCGGGAGAGGGAGAGGGACAGAGACCGCCGCTGGTCTCGATCACCCAGCGAGGGTCGGGAGTGCCTCACACACAGACAGGTGGGCTTCCGGGTCGACTTGTGTGCACGTGGTCTTTAGCTTGATTTAACAGAACATGCTAAAGCTCTCTAGTCTTCTCAGCTCAGTCAGCTCACAGTGTGTTGGTCTAACTTTGTAGCAGCAGAGCATTGATTGTGTTTGAACCTCATGACTTTACATGAACAGTGGAGGTTAAATAGATCCTCATGTGTTGTTAGAATGACATGTGAGATTGTGTAATGACTGCAGCTTCAGTTTCCTCCCTGAGCTAGTGTTTGTTGATGAAATCGTGAGTATTTAATGTTTGTTTGATTCAGTTACTGCTTTAATTCTCCGTTCCAACAACCAAACAAATATACATACTGATGTATATTTGAGTCCCTGACCCCCACCTGCCCTCCCTGAATGTATTAGGCTGCCGGTTCTTCCCCACACTACTTCCCTGTTTTGGCATCCTTTCCCAAAAACCGAACCTTTGCTGGAAATCTTTCAGTCTGAGCGTCCGGATTTAAACGCTCCTGCAAAGGACCCTTCGTTGGGAGAGGATGATTCCTCCATCCTAACTTTAGAGAGAGTTGATGTTTTATACACAGAGCTCTGTCCCAGCAGTATAAAACACCTTCAGTAATCCATATTTACCCTGTTCCTCACTATTTGCTCCTGAAATCAACCCTTTACCCTTTTTTTCTCCTGTCGTCTTTTGTTTCCTTTCCTCTGCGTAACATGTTGCTTCTTCATGTATGCTGCTGTTTGATCTCATCTTTTATCCACTCCTCTCTTTCTTTGGGTGCCTGTCATTCTGCCTCCCTCTCCTCCTCCTCCTCCGCTCCACCTTCATTATGACTGGTGCTTCTCTTCTTATTGTTGCTCTGCTTCTTGTTCCTGTCTTTTCTTGCCTTTCTTTCTGGGACTGTTTGCTTCCTCTCTGCCTCTCCTCCTTGCCTTCTCTCTCTCCCTCTCTTTTGTTTTATGCTCTCTCTTTCCCATCCTCTCTTTTATTCTACATGTTTTGTCGTTGAATTTGTGGTTCGTTCTTTTTATTTGCTTTATTTCACTTTTCGTGTAGGGCAGTAGTTCGGTCAGTGGAAGTCCCGTCCCCTCCACCTCGGGGACCAGTACGCCACGCCGAGGTCGTCGACAGTTGCCTCAGACCCCCGCAACCCCCCGGCCCCACGTGACCTACTCCCCTGTAGTCCGTAAGGCCATGCCCACGCCACCTGGGGGACCTCAGGGTCGGCCCCCCGCCCCCGCCCCCCGACACTTTTCTCCTGAACCCCCCATGGGCCAGGGCCCTCCCCCTGCTGGCCTCCCCTTAGCCCATCACGGTGGACCCCGCCAGGGGCATCACCCCCCCTCTCGCTGGGGAGACACAGGTGGAGGCGGCTCCATGGAAGGGGATGGCTGCTTCTACAACCAGGACTACCAGGACTATGAGCCCCACCATGAACCCCCTGCCTACGAGCAGAGCCCCATGCAGGGTGGGAACCCCCACCCTCATGCCCTGGCCAACCACCCACTGCCGCCTCCACCTCAACAGCAGCCACACAACCCCCACCCCCTCCCTCCACCCCAACCACATCCTGTAAACAACCCCCACCCTCACCCCCCGCCCCACCAACAGCCCAGTCGCACCTCCCCGAGGACTGTCCACCACGCGCCCCCGCCCACCACCGCCCTGACTGGGCCTGTGCAGGGCCAGATGCAGCCCGCCGCCCAGCGCCGCCTCCCCAACGGCTACCGCTCTTCATCGCCGTCCACGCATCTCCACGGACCGCCACACACCGGACCTCACAAGGTCCCCCCTCCAGCCGGGCATCCGAGAGGTCCCCGAAAGGGCCTGCATGAACCCTACGGCGAGACGGAGGCGGACGACTGGTGCTAGCCTCTGGGGATGGGGGAGGGGCTTAATGGGGAAAAAGAATTGATGGATGGAGGGAAAGAAGAAGAAAGGAAGCTCTGAGCCAGAGCTCTGACTGCCAAGAGAAACCATGATCCTTTCCTTTGTTCAGTTGTTTCCTCTCTTCCTCTGCGCGACACGTCCCAGTAGTGTTGGACTTCATAGAGGACCGGTGTCAGGATGAAGGGATGAGGCAGACTCTGGAGAAACAGGTGGTGTAAGGGAAGGACAAACCACCTCCATGATCTGCGTGCATTGTTGTTGCGTTCATCTCTGATGCCAAATAAGACTAACCTCAAATTGCAGTTTTTAAGGATGCAAGCGAAGGGTGAAGGACGAGCGTCTTTGTGTGTCTTAAATTACGCCTCTGGCAAAGAGCTACAGCCACTTACAAGATGTCAAGAGTTGCGACTCGACAAAAGACACTTTACAGTCGGATCAGAAGAACGACCACTGGTTTTTTTTCCGCCTCTTGAAGCTAACTTCACCGGAGTTAGCTTCAACAAGAATCCAATCCAACCCTCCCAGCCACCAGTTCAATATTGATGAGTTTTATCATCTGTGTTTTTAAATAGAAACTAAGAGTGAGCCCTCCGCCTGTATGAGGTGAGACGGGCGAGTGGGTGGGAGAGTTGGGAAGCGTTGTTCGGGGTTGACGAGTCTGAGTCTCGAGGTCTGGATGGGTCTGTTGGGGGGGACACTCCTGAAAACACCCTCCTCCAAGAAACAATGTCGCCGACCCTCGACCCTCGACCTTTGACCTTTGACCTTTGGGAGAAGAAAAACAAAAAAGTGGAGATGGGTTACAGAAAGAAAAAAACATACAAACCAGTAACTGTTTTCTGCAGTATTTCTTCTTCTACTCCTGCTTCTTCTTCCTCCTTCTCTTCTACTTCTTCAAAACATTGAAGCTTGAATCTTCTGTTGCACCCCACACAGCTTCAGTTTTTAGACTTGCGAAGTTGTACACCCTGTTGAATCCTGCATGAATGATACAAAAAATAATAATAGCAACAAAGAGAATCTACTGTATGCGGGGGGAACTTTACTCGGTCATTTCTCTTGTGGTCTTTGGGGTTTCTCTCTCTTTCTGTTTCTCTTTCTCTCTCCTCTGTAAAACATTCCTCTCTCTGCATCTTCAAAAACACTAAAACCAAGTGACGGAGGAGACCGGGGATTTCTCTGATCCACGTCCAGAGGGAACAGAGGGATGACTTTTTGCTTGCTTGTCTGTGTGTTCCATGCCAGATGCCTGCCACTGATACAGCTCGAATTGCACAGATTTTTGTGAAAGTAACTTTTTTATAACTAAAGTGAAACTTCTAAAACGAAACACTGGGAAGCAGGGTAACGTGGTTAAAGGACTCTGTGTCCATATTGGGTCCAACTAATCAGTAACATTAAAGTCTTCCAGGGTTTGGGGGTTAAAACAGAGACATCAGAGAGAAAGAGACCAAAAGAGAGGCGCAGGAAGGAGAGAAACTCTTCATCTTTGTTTTCTTTGTTACTGACGGTAATAACGGACAAAAAGATGACGTGAGGAGAAAATGATGATCATGATGTTTGTGATAATGAGGAAGATTCTCCAATATTCTGTTCTCTGTGTGCTTGTGTTTCTGTTTCTTTGGTTTCGTTTGGGCCTAGCGTTTCATTTTCTCAACCCTACAGATGCATTGTGGGAGATTGAGTCTGCAGGTGTGCCTGGGGGTGGTGAGGCGTGGGTCCAGGATTTCTAAACACTGATACTCACTGATAGACTTTAAAGGATAGCCCCTCCTCCTGCAGGTGCTTAACTTAGAGCTCCATTACCACTGATGACCTCATGGTGGCGCTGTATGACCAACATTCAGTACGTTTACATGCACAGTTAGTCAAGCTGTGGTTATTCTAACTGGGCTGCTGTCTCGGTGTGCAGCAGGGGGCGATATTCTCCCTTTCAGCTACAATTTGACAACACGTACCGAAACAATCCGCCAACACGTGAGCGAGAGGCGGGCGAGCTTCACGGCTCTCCGTACGTACGCTGTGGTTTAAAGAGATGCATGCTGTCTCTCCGGTTTATGGTTATATCTAAAGGCAGACACTAACGCTGGCTTCTAACCGCCGGGTGTGAGCTGTGGAGGAGCATGCACAGACTGACTCCCTAACCGTGTGACTCTGAGGTGTCGGACTCTCAGCTGGACTAACATGTTTACACGGATTATTAACGTGCAGCTTTCCTCAGACCGATTCTTTAACATCATGTAAACGTGCTGATTGTCTCCATGAGTTTCTATCCCTCCCTTTACAGACAGGTTTGATGTGATCAGTGACCTCTGACCTGCAGAGCCCCCCGTGTGTAAACTCAGGTGACTGAACCGCACAGTCGCCTGCTGTGGACGGGTTGCAGAAGCGATGTGTTCTGGGCCTTTCTGTGTTTCCTCTAAAGCATCTGTGTTCAGTGTGTTTCACTCCTGTACATCTTTACGTTCTCTCTGTGTGTATCTCTGTGTGCCTCAAACTAACACTGGTCACTAACGCACACCACTGTCAGCCCTGACATCCTTACTTTAGCTTCTTATTGATTTATGGATTTGAATTTGATTCTTTGAATTATCCTGGAGGCCCATCATCACATGTTGACCAGAGAATGCAACGAAAATAGAAAAGAAAAAAAACTGCCTATTAGTGTCTTTCCAACCTCAGTGGAATGTCACAAACGAGTATTTTTTCACATCACTACACTTAAATCAGAAAGCACACTAGGTATGTAGCTCCTGGTTGTGGTGTGTGTCTGCGTGTGTGTGTGTGTGTGTGTGTGTGTGTGTAGGTGGGTTTAAAGTGTGTGCCTGTTCATGTGTGAGTGTGTTTCTGATCAGTTTTTATGCTTTGGTTTCACTGCTTGCTTTGCTTTCTAATCTCTGTCTCCAGAAATCTTTTGACTCCTTCTCTGTGTGTGTGTGCGTGTGTGTGTGTGTGTGTGTGTGTGCGTGCGTGCATATGTGTGTGTGTGTAATCTCAGTAGCCCCTGAATGAAGCAGACCCAGTCCTAAACATTCACCATCCATCTTTGTGTCAATGCTGCAGTGAAATCCACTAACACGCTGATTAACCACACAAAGTCTTCAAGAAGCAATGTAAAGCCGCTACTGAGAAAAAAAAAGTTTTTTAAGTACAAAAGATTAAAAAAGGAAAAAATATCTAGTTCCAGAAATGCATGTGCTATGTGCATGCCACACCGTGGGTTAACAGTCATCTTCAGGACATAAAAGAAAAAGCAGATTAATGAATTCAGAGGAATAAAAAAAGAATATTTAAATAGATAGATGTTTTTAAAAAGCAACGTTTTCTTTTTCCTTCTATTTTTGAGAACAAAAAACTTTAAAACTGCAAAAAAAAAAAAAGCTAAAGATGAAAAAAGAGACTTTGGTGAGAGTAAGTCTCGTTTGTTTTCTTCTGTTACATGGGGTTGAGGCACAACACGACCATGTTCAGGACACCACAAAAAAGAACTGTTTTTAAAGAAAAAATATACAAAGAAAAGAAAGTTCAGTTCAGAAGACGGTGTATTCTCCCCTCTTCTCTCTGTGGGGATCAGGGGCTGCAGGAGCCGGACTCATCGGGTGACGCTCTCAGTACGATGATGGCCTTGGAACCCTTGATCTCTCACTCACTCCTTCTTTTTCTCTCTTGAACTCTGTCTCTCTCACACTCTTATCTGTCACACTCTCAACCTGTCTCACTGCTATTTCTACCAGTGCATTTTGTAATTCCAAACAGAACTCTTCCTAAAGAATAAAATCCAGAGAGAATGCACACCGCCTCGTCTCCTCTTTGTCCGTGTGACTGCTTCTCTCTGTGTGACTGTGAGGATGTGTTGATCTTTATTTAGAGGATGGAGGGCGCGACTGCTGCCATAAAGTGAAGCCAAAACCTTTAGAGCTCCCCCTGCTGACCAGCTGCAGTATAGCTCATAAACCCCGCCTCCTCCTTTATAACAGATCGCTCACACTGAACTCAAACACAGGTCAAATACATGTTTGTCAAACATTATATCAGGGTCTGATCACGCTGGTTTATGTCTCAGTGTTCATGTTTACTTTGAATCAGTTATTGATGCTATTAAAAGAGGAGGTGTGACATCATGATTGACAGCTGTGTTGACCAATGAGGATCCTGCAGCGCTGTGTGCTCCGGATCATCAGAGTACAGGAGACGTAACAAACACTAACACAAGAGTCATTGAACGCACCATCACAGAGAGAGTCTGCTTCAGACCCACACAAGGACCTGAGACGCTGAGGACTGGGCCCACCTGAGGACTGGACCCACCTGAGGACTGGACCCACCTGAGGACTGGACCCACCTGAGGACTGGACCCAAGGACTAAACGACCATAATGATAGAATCAGAATCAGCTAAGCATGAGGGCGATCAGGACATGAGAGAGAGGAATATCAATAAATAAATCAAATGAAAATCTCTCCAATAAATAAAAACACACCGAGGTGAAGCAAGTTTAAAACCAGATAAATAAATGATGTAGAATAAATAATCCTCCTGCAGTGTGTGAGCAGTTATCAGTTCGTCTTCAGCCCAGTGATCGCAGCAGGAAGTGTGTGTTCCTCTTTATTCTGCACGTCCATGAAGAAGGAACAGAATAATGATCTCTCCATCAGTGCAGGTTCACAGGAGCATCAGGTCTACAGGACTCCTCTAGATTTATAGAAACTTTAAAGCTGCATTGTTGGGGGTTTTTTGTCCCTTTTGGCCACAGGGGGGCGGTAGATCCCTCCTGGCCTTTCCCTGGCCTCTGAAGGAAAAACACAGTTTCTAAATGCTGACCTGTGATCAGGAGCATGTTGCTCAGTGTGGAGTGAGGAGCCGAGGAGGGAGCAGTTAAAAGGTTCATGGATGTTCAGACTGACCTGTGACGTGCTGAGAACCAGAGACAAGAGGGTTTGTTAGCTGTCTCTGAGTCCAGTTAATGACAGAAACTGTGTTGATTCAGCTTCAAGCGTCATCTGAAGAGGTTCTCTGCAGGTTTCCTTTATAAAGGAACAAAACATGAGAGATCATGTCCCCTGTGTTTCACTCAGTCACTCAGAGGACGTGGATGTGTCAGCGTTTTCACTCCAGAGAGGTTTATACCAGGGACAGAGTGCACAGAGTGTTTGCATGACCTGCCCTGGTAAGAAAGTGAGTGTGTGTGTGTGTGTGTGTGTGTGAGAGAGAGAGTGTGTGACTTTTCACATGCATGTCCAGACGGGTCCGGCCCCTCCTCCCAGCCTGTGTACACAGACCGGGTGCTCCAGTTTCAGCCGGAAGAATAAGCAGGGGGCCCCATGGGGCTCCCAGAGGCACTTCCCCCCGCATTCCTTCTCCTGTTGTTCGCACCCTCCCCCCAAACACAAGAGAATCCCTGTCCACAGCAGCTCCATAGCATGACTGAGAGGGACTACATTTACTCCTGTCACTGAAACACAACAAACATGAGTCTCTGTTTTCTCTGCTTGTTCTTTAGAGTCAAGTTTTAGAGTCAAGTGTTGTGTAGTTTTAGGAGGAGGTGTCGTCCTTTACTACAGTTTATATCACATGAGTTACTGAGTTACAGGAAAAGTGAAAGGTAAAAAGGAGACAAGCTCTCTATGAACAGATTGGCTGACGTCTAATGATGAGGTGAACTGACACTCATGTTGTAATCACAACAAACACGTTCACAGCTTCATCAGTAACTCCTCAGTGAAACATCACTTTTACTAATCAGGCGTCTCTTTCTGACCTCAGTCAGAGAAGCTCTGAGCTGTTTTAATCATCGTCCTGCAGACTGGAGGATTCACAGAGAGCTCTGTGCACAGCAGGCCGTGACTCCCTGCAGGGGAGCGTCTGACTGATAAATACAGATGCAACAAAAAGATTCAATAACTTCAATCAGACAGGTCACACTAACGCTCTCCTGTTGGTTATACATCAACTATAAGATTAGGAAGATGTAGGGGTCACATCTTACTTTTCAACCTCTTCTTTTTACTTCCTGAACACAGCAGTTTACTCTGGTGTGAGTGTGCTCACAGACGAGTTCCTGCTTCAGTTAAAGTTCCTAAATGTACCTTTACTTTGACTGGAGTCTCCATGTGTCTGTGGAGCCCACACCTCTGACCTGCTGATGTTTATAAGACAGGTAGGAAGACTTTAAAACACAAGAAGCTGAACAGAATATTTCTGATCAATGAATTTAAAGACAGTCAGTGTTGTTGATAGTTTTTCCCTCAGAGCTTCTCTAGAGTCACACACATCTCTCTGCAGACCAATCATCCTCCTTATCTTCCTCACAGTTTGTAAATCAGCTGATCGTCACTCACACTTTGACTCCCATCAATCAGCTGATCCTGAGATCTTCACCCTCTCACCCTGTTTGAATTTACAGTGCTGAAAATCAAATAAAGACCCTTCTTTGAGAGTCAGGGGACTCTCATTGTTCTCAGTTTACGGCCGGTCAGAAGCTCTAAAACCTCCCCCCTCACCCTTTGGGGGTCTGGTCTCCTCTGGTCCTGCTTTTTGTCCTGCAAATCAGTGTGGGGGTTGTAAAGTTGTGGGGGGAGGACACAAGCTTCTTCACCTCAGAGTACGCTTCCTGTCAAACACTCCTGAATCTAAAAGCCTTTACAGAAACATCAGTGTGTGTGTGTGTGTGTGTGTGTGTGTGTGTGTGTGTGTGTGTGTGTGTGTGTGTGTGTGTGTGTGTGATCAGAAGGCCCTCTGAGAACAGAAATCACTGGAAGCTTGCATTGAGTCAAATCATGTTTAATAAATACTGAGGTAGTTGAATCATTGAAAGGTTTACACTTCAGTCATCACTCTGGACACAAAGCTTCAACATGTGGATCAGATGTTCATGTGGATCAGAGGTTCATGTGGATCAGAGGGTCCTGCTCTCTGAACAGGTTTTGGTGAAAAGGTTCATTAAGGCAGTTTAAGGCCTCCTCCGGACAAGTCCAGTCCTTCAGGTCCACCTTTGACCCGCTGCTCTGCTCTCTGTGAGGAACAGTGTCCAACATCTAGGCCAAAAGTCAGGGAGAGCTCTGCACCCGGCCCGGCTCCTTCCTCAAACATGCCCCGGCTTGGTGAGAGCCATGTTTAGGTTTTATGGGCCCCCGGATCCGGGTTCCTTCCAGCGTCCTGGTTCAGGCTCGCCCACACTCCCATGTGGAAACATTTTATTCCCATGACCTGCACAGGGTTTCAACACACTGCAATGACTCTGAGCAGAGGCATGGGGGTCTGTGGTGAACCCAGTTCACTGCTGCAGTTCAGAACGGAGCTCACGAGTAAAGGCTGAGGACAGAGTCCCTGTTCCAGTTTGGCCTTCTTGCAGGGCAGGAAGTCCGGCTCCACAGCTGCTTTGCCCCTTCTCTTCCTGGAGTGTTGGGACTGACCCACAGCTGGAGACTGGTTCTCCTTGTTGTCAGCGGTGCGCATGCGTGCGTCATGGCGCAGCTCCGTGTGTGCGTCATGGCGCAGCTCCGTGCGTTCTCCTCCGGTCTCTTCCCCGGGGACAGGACCCTGGGCTTCAGGCTGAGCAGCAGGGTCTGCAGGGTCTGCAGAGTCTGGGGTCCCCCCCTCCATGTAGTGGATCTGCTCACAGCCCGGGAGGAGGCTCTCCTCTGCCGCCTGCGCCGCGTGGTAAATGTCCCGGGCAGATTTCATGACCATGGTGAGGAGGAGGCTCCGGTGGAGACGGAGACCCCCCCTCTGGGTGCGCGAGCTGTACAGTTTCCCCAAAGCCACGACCATGACCCTCTTGGCCTCCGCGCTGACCTCCATGTTGGTTCAGAATGAGTCCGGAAAAAAGGCTGTGGGTTGTGGATTTAGACCTAACCCCTCTGACTTCTCACATAGACACAAACCGAACAGGCTGCAGGACGGGTACTTATCACCTCGGTGACGTCACGCACCCCGCGTCATATGAGGGCGCCCCGCCCACCAGTCCCATAATGAGGGCTGCTATTTCAAAAACACTGCTGAGGCAGCTGAGAGAGTGAGCCTCTAGATACTGACATCAAATCATTATAATGAATTTGAAAATCAGGATTTGAAACTGAAATACTTTTTTTGAAACTGACTTTATTTTATTTTAAATTGCATTTAACCTGCTGGACAATTCAACTCTCTATTTTCCTTATGTTCAAAAATTTAAAAAATCTATTCAGTTTAGGGTGGGACAAACCTCAGCTCATATGAGAGGTAGATCAGATATATACAGTATAAGGTATTTATTTTATTAATAGATAACATGACAGATTAAATAAGACATAACAAGCCAGAGGAACCCTCACACAGTCTGAACCCTCACACAGTCTGAACCCTGACAGAGTCTGAACCCTCACACAGTCTGAACCCTCACACAGTCTGAACCCTGACAGAGTCTGAACCCTGACAGAGTCTGAACCCTCACACAGTCTGAACCCTCGCACAGTCTGAACCCTCACACAGTCTGAACCCTCATCCTCCATCAGACCGGTCCAACACAACATGTAGTAACAGGAGAAAATGAAACAGGAGGTATATCTTATTCACTCGTTCACTCCTCTCTTACTGTGGTTTTAAAACATGAACCTGTTTTTGCTTTTAGAGCCCTCAGTTGATCCTGAGTCCCTCTGAAAGATGGTTCATTATAAACTTTAAATACTCAGAGCCTGTTTTATTCAGGGATGGAGGGATGGAGGGATGATGGACCCAAAAATGGGAAACCAGGGTTCATTGTGTTTCAGCAGGTAAACACTAGAGAAGAAAGAATTATGCTCTATCTTATTGGATACATGTAAACACACAGTTACATTAAAGTGCATTAAAATACACAAGTTAAACCAACATGCTTTAAAAATACAGAAGAATACACTGAAGATAAATCAGCTTTAACTCATGTGAAGAGAGGTGACCTCCCTGTGTGCTATGATCAGGTTCTGCAGGATCTGAGGACACATTTTAAAATCCCTAACACGTTATAAACTGACCCTGATGTTTCAGTTTGAGTGAAACTGTGAATTCTTTAAAGATATGTGTGTGTGTGTTTCCTCCAGCAGAGCTGAACATCGTCCCCGGCTCTGCTGTTTGAAACAGTGAAAAGGACTGATCACAGTCTGCAGGCTCACCCATCCCCCACTGAGCTGCTTCCTTTTGAAGGAAATAAGAAAGGGAGGGAGGGAGGAAGGAAGGGAGGGCGAGGGGGAGGGAGGGGGTGAAGAGACAGATGCCCATATTTAGCACATCCTGCTCCTGTGGCACATGCAGAGGAAAACCCATGACGTGAGTGGGAGCCCTTGTTTCCTGAAGCCATTTAAAGTAACAGCACAGAGGGTTGCGTCAGGGAGGCTACTTCCTGTGCCCATATTTGGGCAATGGAATCCATTCCTCCAGTAGTGTCTGATGACGTTGTTCAAGTTTTATATGTTACTGACTTTCTGACACTCTGGGTGTTATAATGATGTGATGTGTGTGTGTTTCAGACTGAAGTCTCTGGGTTTGAAGGTGTGTCTATCCTGCAGAGTGTGACCCTCACAGAGACACACACACACACAGAGACACACACAGCCCTGAGCTCCTCTATCAGCCCTGAGCTCCTCTATCAGCCCTGAGCTCCTCTATCAGCCCTGAGCTCCTCTATCAGCCCTGAGCTCCTCTATCAGCCCTGAGCTCCTCTATCAGCCCTGAGCTCCTCTAACAGCTCTGTGCCTTCAGTGGAATGTGAGGCATGCAGGTGATTGTGTCTGCTGTGGAAGCTTTTCACAAAAACATCAGCAGCCGGTGACGTCTGCATATTTTCAGTCTGCTGTAACTTCAAACATCATTGAATCCACCTTCTGTTGGATGAAATGAGTAAGATCCATGTGCTCAGAAGAGAGAGGAAGGTAAACACATGAACATGTGTGATTCATCATATCCCCAATCACTAATAACTATCACCTTTATTACCTCACTGTGAGTGGATCAGCTGCTTTCAGGAAGATCTGACTCTGACAGTCTGACTCACTCATCATGTTGATGTTCCTCCTGCTGATGATCAGACACTCAGCAGAGTTTACCCCTCAGTATGAAATCACAAGAGGAGCAGGAGAGACTCTGAAGTCAATGCAAAGAGATCTGACTCTTCAGTCTAATAACAGATAAAAGAGCGCCCTCCTGTGGCCACCTGAAGGAACTGAAGAAAAGTCTGAATCAGGTTAAAATGTTTCCACACACACAGTTTGACTTTTGATGCAAACAAGGAAATATAAAGTAGAATATGAAAGTGTTTTTGTTTGGAAGTTGAGATAAACATAAAATAACATGAATTCATATTTAATAGAATCTGTGCATCATGAAGGACTCTGCAGGATGATGATGATGATAATTGTATTTGTAGAGCACTTCTCAAAAACCGAGTTACAAAGTGCTTCACATGGGCAGCAAAATGAAACAAGCAGATCATAAAAACACAAGATAAAAAAACAAAACATCTTTTAAAAGACATGAAATTCCCCTAAAAGAACTCTAAAGGGATAACATTCTTTAAAATATATTTCTAAGACGGTTAAAATAAAATAAAGTTCAGATAAATCTGTGAAGGTTCTTTGATAAAGAGGGGTTTACATGTTCAGTGATATAATGTGACTGTAAACAGACATCAGTGGTGAAGGTTCATCCTGTAGAGACCTCAGGTGGTGAACACTCACCTGTCTCCGTCACTCCCTGCCTGCATTATATAAAACTCTTCTCTCCTTCATAGCTCTTTATAAATAACTCATATTCTAATGAGCATCAAGTGTCTCTTCTGTATCCTACAGTAAGCCTCTCTGTCAGGTAGACGCCATATACCATTCAGCTGACATGAAGAAGGAGCTTTAACAACAGAAATGCTAAATGTGCTTTCTTATAAATCAAACATCTCCACATCATCTCACTCTGTAACCACAGAAAGGATCTGGAGGAACTCTTTACAGAGACATTAAACCTGAGACACACAGTAGATGTTTATTATCTCCACTAGAGGGCAGGCAAGTCTTACTAAAGCAGACAGACACACACCTCAGGCCTCCTCTTCATCTCTTCCTCACCAGCAGAGAGCGCTCTGCTCAGTTTGTTTCTAAAAGCTCCTCTCACCTTGTCTTCCTCTTCACTCAGCCTCTTCTCTCAGAGATGTTCAGTCAGGTTATTTTACAGCCGCCTGCTGCAGGATGAAGCTGATGTGAGGGATTGACTGAACATGATCCTGAGTCAGTGCAGGAAGATGTTGGCTGGATGAGAGAGTAGTAAGTGAGAGATCAGATTCAGTCATGACTAATCTTTAGAGCAGGGGTTCCTAAACTTTTCACCCCCTAAATAAAGGTGCCAAAGACTCATGACCCCCCTGTCCCTCTTCATGATTTAATGTGTCTTCATTTAGCTGGTCTGCAGAAAGTGACCCTCCCTATATGAGCATGTGTCTGTGTTTCCTGTGTGTTATGAATGAACCTGCTGCTACTGATGTTTTAGATCATTAACTGTTCACTAACTCTAAACTGAGGAGTCATCTGGAAACAAAGAAAGGCAGAAAACTCATTACACTTTAGATTTACAAGGTTTCATTTCAAACTTAGCTACTATTTGTGTTGATATTTTTTACTATCACGGGCAAAACTTACTATTTTTAGATAACTTAAAAAGAAAAAACATTCTGGAAGACATCTCACGGCCCCCCATTTGTGTCTCACGGCACCCCCAGGGGGTCTTGACCCACACTTTGGGAACCCCTGCATTAGAAAGCTTCACATGTGCAGCGCAGCAGATTATATAAATATCATCCAAAGCAGTGAAAGACATTAAAATGATCTCCTGTTTAAACTCAGCATCAGTCTGAAGACTGATCTGATGCATGATCACATTTTAAACTTGCTTTGACTTTAATATGTTTTTCTTTCTGACCTGTGTCTGATTCTTTTGATACCCTGTGTGAACCCTCTGAATCCTCTTGTTGCAGAAATGTGGGGTTTAAACTTTCAATGCCTTTTCCTGATTTCAGTGCGGGGTGGTGCATCGACGAGGGGATGAAACACATGATGCTGGAGCTCTGAGCTGAGCAGCATCATGTGTCTGCTCTGAGACGAGCTGCAGGTTTAAGGAGGAACAATCAGACAAGAGGAGGTTATTGATCTCATACTGGATCAGTTTTAAAAGATCACACTGCATCTTTATGATCGAGTCCATCTGCTCAGACTTCTGTTCTGATCTTTAAACTGTGCAGAAGAAGAGTTCAAGCTCACTGCACACACTTTAAAACTGCATCATAAAACCACATCTTCAATAACAGGCCTTCACTTTGAGGAAAGGAAAGTCACTTCTTTAGAAACACAATCTGTTATACAAAGCAGAGCGCTCAGTTTGCCTCTACAGTTTGTTTTATTAAGAAAATCAAATATCATTATTTTCCTCTGAATGCAAAACACTGAATTTAAATGCTGAGAGTGAAGCCACAGCTAAATGAAGACAGAAACAGCTGTGTGGGAGGAGGTGAGGGTCCACAGAGCATGAACAGGTTGGTCATGCATGTCAGACTGCAGGTGTGTGTGCTGAAGTGTGTATGCAGAGATCTCCAAATGAGCATGCTCTCGTTATCTGCAGGTTTATGAAAATGTCACGAGTTATTTTAAACTAATCTGAATCAACAGATGGACCAGTTTTAAATATTGAGTATTGAAAGATGCATGCCGTCTTTGGGCAAATTTGCATTTCTTGATCAATTAAAAATCTCCCTCATACCATCTGACCTCATGCTCATGTGGAGTGTGAATATATTCAGTCTTAATAAAGAAGAAGAAGAATCTGAAGACACTCCTGCAGAAAAAGAACGCACAGAGGAATTGTTACAAATCTTTTATTAAGATATTCATTATTTAATCCATGTCGACATTTTCTCTATGATTTGTATTTATTTATTTTACAGTCGTTAATGTGCAATTACCTTTGATAATGTTGGGTCACAGTTACAGGGCTTTCACAAAGTTATTGGCACTTGGAACACAGAAAGAGGAGGATGACAAGTACAGGATGTCCACTGGGGCCACGGGGTTACAGAGGGAGAGGAGCAGGGGCCGAGACATGGGCAGACCAGTTACTGCACGGGTTGTGAAAAAGCGTTGTCTCTGGGTAAATATATACCTCATGCTGCGAGTGCACAACAAACAATCTGACCTCTATGTGTGCATCTATATATAATATACAGTATTTATCTATACATGTGTATTATCATATTTATATATGTACTGTTAAGTGACAAAAGGTTCCCCATGCCGTGCCACACCTTATCCATTCAAGTGTGTAGGTCTACATGTGTGTGAGGTGTAAACACAGACGTTAAAGGTGGAGAAAGAACAGTTCCCTTCCAAAGAGCCGATGAGATAAACACTGAGCTGTGATGATGATGATGATGATGGAGACCTTGATGTGTACTGGAGTTGGCCCCGGCAGACGACCGTGTGCACGTGCCGGTCGCCGCCGCCGCTCGACCCGCTCGGCCGATACAGGCCGGCGTTCTTTAAAGAGACGCCGCAGCAGCAGATCTACTGACTGGATCAGGGCTTCAGGATCAGGGCTTCAGGATCAGGGCTGAGCTGCTGTGTTGTAAAAGCAGAGCAACATGGGTTCCTTACAATCACTGCTGATTCAGTGGTGATGTTTCAGCTGGAGTAAGAGTGACTCAGGATGGAGTAGCAGTCATTCAGTAGGTCACAGTGTAACGTGGGTACTGTAAGAAACTAAGCCCTTGTTGCTTCTCGCTCTTTAAATATCTTGCTGCTTCAGGAACGTCTGCGATCAACAGCCGTCCTTTACCGGCAGCAGGTTGGCTGTTCACATCCAGCTGTTATTTATTCATGGGGGGGGGGGGGGGGGGACAGCTCTAGATTTAGTAAACAACACTGGGATTCTTCATCACTCTGAATGAACCCAGAGCTTCTTTTAAATCCAGTAAACAGACTCCTGTGGGTCCTCCAGGTCTCTCGTCTAGACTCTGCTTTCTTTGTGAACCTTATTTGAAACATCTTTAAAACTTGAAATGACCGGCTTCTGTGTGACATCCTGTGATGTCTCCACAGACGACTGAGGATTTAGCTTCCATGGAAACACAGGGAAACGCTGACTAAGGTTCCATCGTCATGATAAAACAGAGATGTAGCTTGAGTTGTGTAAACTTGGCTGAGGGAAAACGCCGCTGAGCAAATTAGACGTTCAGATTTGACGACCTGAAAGCGCTGCTTTGCCTCTCTGACACACACGACTACACTTGAGGAAGTGAAACCTGAAACAGCTGCATGAAGGACAGGAAGCACAGCAGTCTTCAAAGAGGTAAGTGGGGGAGGGATGCTCATGTGGCATCTACAGTCAAATGCAAAGCGTACTGAGGTTTTGTTGGCATTACCCTTAAACGAATACTTACAAGGTACTGCATGTTTGTTCTGACCATGAATCTCTGTCCAGGAAACTCCTCCTGATCATGTTTAACATTAAAATAACTCGAGCTTTATCGATCATGCCTCTCCTTACATTTCAATAAGACTGAAAAAATAACTAATCTTTACACCAAAGCTATCCTCAGAAAAATAAAACCTTTAGGAAATGCCTCTCAGGAGAAGTGATCAGTCATCTTTGAAAGCAAACTCCTCAAACACACCGGACCACTCGCCCTCCACGGGAACAACGAATCCCCCGCCCCGACCTGTGACTGGCAGGTCAACACGCACTCACAAACACAGACAGGTCACAAGGAAAGGTCAGTTATTGACATTTCAGAAGAATCAGGTGCATCCAGCAACAGAAAGGAAGAACACTTGGGATTAAACTAAACAGTCTTCTGGATTATTTACAGTTGGGTTTGTGCCACTTCCACGAGGAACACAGACGCAGACGCCGGGCCACAAAAGAAAATATACCGTCTAAAGGGGTTCAGGTGCTACACAACATCTCTGAAAAAGGTGCATGAACCACTGGTTCTTCTCATTAAGGTGCAGAAACCTCCACTCCACCTCTCACAGAAGGTGCAAAATCAAAGAGGTGGTGCATTAGATACATGAATAAACGACATACCAAACACACAGCCATGCAGTACAGACTCTCCTGCTTCACCACAGAACTGTGTCACACACATGATAGTACCATGAAGCCTGTTCGCTTCACTGCTGCCCCCTCACCACATCGCGGAGCCCACCCAGCTTAAACTGAAGGCACGTTCCAAAAGTCCACCATTAGCTTTAGCTTGTTATCTCAGTCCAGAGAAGCTGAACCTTGTTTCTACGAGTCGTCTTCAGACTGCGGGCCGATGTTTACCGGAGGGAGGCAGACCATGGTTATCAGGAAACAGGCGAGCCAGCTCAGTCTCAGTTCTTCTTCAGACGGAGGAACAGATGAGACGCTTTCATTCAGCAGTTCCACTGCTCATCCCATCCCTCGCCTCCGTCAGGATCAAAATAAAGAATGTGTGTCCTATGATAAGCTTCTATATACCGCTCTCTCTCTGCCTGCAAAAATAGCACTTTTCCTTATTTTGACCTCTTTCAATAAAACATGAAGATCGAGATTTTAAAACAATCCCTCGCTCTCTTCGCTCACGCCGGATCCTTGGCGTGGACATTTGTATAAATATAGTTTATCCTCTAAAAATATGACCCTCTTTGATTCCCCTCCAGTTCTCTTTACAATCAGTGGAAAGCTCGTCCTTCTCTCTGCTTCTCTTTTCATTTACAGACAAAGTTACATGTTGGAAAAACAAACTGAGATATATTCTGTAAGACTGCACAGTGAATCACTGGGTGAGACTCTCTGGTCTCAGGAGAGGATGTCGGGTGGAGAATACTTGCAGGTTGATGAGTTGAGGGTGCATGGAGGAAGAGCAGGTAGTGTTCTTTACATTTTCTATCCGTGTTTAAATGAGGTCCCTCCTTCCTCGAGGCTGGAACACAAGTCGTCAGGCTTGCATAGAGAAAAAAGCCTCTGACACTTACATTCAATATACAGTACTTTCCCCCTCTCCTCCTAACCCGTCCATCCAAACATCTTCTCCTCCTCAGGCGTCACACGCAGCTCCCCACTCCTGCATTTGGGGGAATGTATTTAATATGCGACAGTGGATGAGTTATACACCTTAAAAAGACAAGGGAGGGCAGAGGGCAGTTAGAAGACAACTCACACCCTCGTACTCGCTCCCTTCCCTCAGCTAGCTCCATGGTACAGTCAGAAAGCAGAATTAAAGTTCACGTCCTGGTTACGTCAGGGTGCTGTGGACCCTTGCAGTGTAGTACAGACAGTCACATGTGAGAATCAGCGTGGGCCAAAGAGTGAGGAGGCAAGCAGAGCTGGGGAATACTGGGATGTGTGTCACCAAACTTCAACCCTCCCCTGAACACAGCGTTCAAAATAAGGGTCCTCCGTCCCCGCCCACACCTAGCGATTCACCTGAGGAGCCGCCGGACTCCATGCCCACGCCGCCAGCAGCCTCCAGGCTGGCGGGGTCAAAGGCGTGGTCCGTCCCCAGGGTGTCGTCCTCCATCTTGACTCCGTCAGGGAGGAAGGCGGAGTAGGCGTCGCTCTCGGCCATCAGCAGCTTCAGCTTGGGGATCCAGCTCTTGCGGACCACGCGGCGGGCGTTGGTGCACATGTCAGCTGCGATGGCGTTCATCTCGCTCTCTTTGAAGCTGGTGGCGAAGTTCTGGCAGTAGACTGAGGAGAAGGAGACAGACACAGAGACGCTGGTTTCAACTTGACATGATGGGACTGAACCCTGAGGAGCAGAGGGCTGAATACAGATCCTGAAGAAGTCTGCTTAAACTCAGAGTCTGAGGTCATCAGAGGTCATCAGAGGTCATCTTTGACTGTAAATAAAAACACTGAAATAATAATAAAGAAACATTTGAGTGATTAATTTCTAACAGCAGTCAGAGAGGAACAGAAGAAGCTGCTTCCTCTGTTTAAAGTTTAAAGTTGTGTTTGCAGGAACATCTGAACTCATTCCCTCCTCTGTAAAGAGCCTTGGTGTTCATTTTAACAGAGCCTTCAAATTTGGAAAACAAATCTCTTCTGTGGTTCAGTCCAGCTTCTTCCAGCTGAGACTCATAGCTAAGGTGAAGGCCTACCTCCCTCCTAAGGATTTAGAGAGAGTGGTCCATGCCTTTATTACCTCTAGGCTTGATTATTCTAACTCTTTGTATGTGGGCTTAGACATGTCGTCTATTCAGCGCCTGCAGCTCGCTCTGAACGCTGCTGCTCGCCTCCTGACTGGCAGGAAACAGAGGGAGCACATCACACCTGTGCTGCATGCTCTCCACTGTCTCCCAGTCTGCACAGGATTCATTTTAAGATTGCACTTTTGACGTACAAGGCCCTAAATGGATTGGCACCATCCTACTTGATCTGATCTCCTCCATGTTCATAACCCAGCTGGAGCACTGAGGTCAACAAACCAGCTGCTCCTGGATGTGCCTGGAAGTCGCCTTAAAACCTGGGGGGACCGAGCCTTTGCAGCAGCGGCCCCCCAAGCTCTGGAACGGCTTGCCACTCAAATTAAGATCGACCCCCCTCTGATGAATGTTTTAAATCTTTGTTGAAGACACATCTCTTCTCTTTGGCCTTCTCAGTAATATCCTGAGATGTTGTTGTTTATTGTTGTCTTCATGTACTTTGTACCTTGTAAAGCACTTTGGGCCAACACTGGTTGTTTTTAAATGTGCTGTATAAATAAAGTTGACTTGACTTGACTTGTCTTGACTCATCCCTTTTAAAGGTCTACATTCAGGTTCATGGTGCCCCCTGGTGGTCACTGCATGTCATTACAGAATGCAAACATTAAAGATGAAGTAGGAGCACACACAGTTTGCACTTCATCCAAATCAGCATGTGACCGTTCGGCTCATTCATGGAGTATGTGTGTGAGACGTTCATGCATGAACACAAAGCTTCTGTTTCAGTCGACAGTGAAAGAAAACGTGTCGTTCGTCTGCTCCTGGATTAAAAACAAAAACCTGCATGCTGACTCATAATAACTAAAAAACTCATCTTAATGTTTTGGAAAAAAGCAGAGCAGAGGCAGAAGTATGGTTAGAAGAAATGTTAAAAACTCTCTCATATGGGGAGAATTCAACTCTCACTTTCAAATAATGGAGGGCAATATGGCAGGACTTGGGTTCCCCTTCTTCAATATATTGAATATATTGAAAAAACAAACTAAACTAATTACAATATAACATTAATGGCCTCCTTTGGAGTGGCAGGAAGTACAGTCCTGACAGGGTGGGTGGGTATGGTGGAGGTGGGGAGGGGTGGGTGGTGTTGAGTATTATTTATCCTCTATGTTGTTGTTGTTGTTTTAGTGTTACTCCCTCCATCTGTTGACTTGTTTGTTTTGTTTTTCTTCATTTAATTGAAAAGGAGGAAAATGTCTGTAACATTGAATGTTTTATTTTATTGCTAACTCAATAAAAAACATTCAAACTTAATGAACCATGATCAATAAAAACCTGCGTGCTCACATTTGACCGCGTGCAGAACTCGGTTGTCCAGAGGCTTGCGGCTGGGATCGTTGGTGGAGGAGCGGATACCGGTCCCGCAGCTGTTGGCCAGCGTGTTCCTGATGCATTAAAGAAGAAGAAGGAGTCACACACACACACACACGCACACGCACGCGCACGCACACGCACACGCACACGCACACACACACACACAACAGAGGGAAACAAAAATAGCTGTTTAATCACTTTAATACGATGATTTCTATATTAATACTAAGCTTCTGCTGACTCCACATGAAACACTGCAGAAATAGACCCAGACACACAGACGGAAGAACAGACCTGTCAAAGAAGGCGGCCAGCAACCTCCTCAGCAGCACCTTGTGTCTGGTCCCTGCGCTCACGTGACAGTTCATCAGCTGGGCTCTGGATATATACACTGAAGTACCTGCAGACACACAGAGAGACCGTCAAGCACCAAACATCACACGAGCTTCAGCTTACTGATGAGTCAGCGGCCTCACTGTTTGACCGGCTCAGGTTCAGACTGTGTGGGTCATATAAAGTCAGGATCCTCTGTGATTTACCAGAGCCTGTTTGTTTATCCAGAGACAACTTATCCAGGACATGTGATCTCTTTTACTCCTCTTAAAACTGTGTATTCTTTATTAACTCCCACTGAAACCTCTCCTCTCTTTCTTTATCCCTCATTCTTTCCCTCCGTCACAGAGGTATGTAAGTCAGTCAGCTCGCTTAAACAGACATTGTCACAGGACTTTCTTTACATAAACACACTGAGTCACATGCAGCAGAGCAGCATAATCTGCATGTCAGTGCCAAGCCCAGTCATCTGAGGACAAAGTCTTCCAAATACATGTCAGCGGCCTCGTCCTGCCTCCATTCCTTGAATCAGTGTTGTTGAATTATTGTGTCGGAGTGATTTAGGAACACTGAAAAAGCTTTGTGTACGTTTGATCCTCTTTAATCCGTCTGCAGGAACAAATGTTAAAACCAAACCCTGATAATGACTCTACCTGAGACGAGCTCCAGTTTCTCTGCAGGGTCTCCTTCCTCGTACAGTTTGGGGTGACAGCGGTTTCCTATCTGTGCAATGAGTTCTGCAGGGAGACATGTCAGGTCTCTGCCTCGCATCCGACCCCGGGTCTCCGTGTGGTCCGGGAGAGCCTCGACGCGCTCGCCAGCAGCTGGAGGAACAACAGAGCACAGGAAGATTAGAATAACAGCAGGGCGTGCTTTAACATGAGATTACACTTAAATCCATGAAGCTACATTCAGAGATCAGATCTAAACACTCAAAGTTTAATGAAAGAAAGTTTCTGTCTCACGACCTTTACCTGCCGCTCCCATGTTCAGCATGCTGTACATCGTGTACATGTTGCAGATTTGCCGATACTGCTCCTCAGCACAGTCTTCGGTCCCCTCTTCCTCCTCTTCGTCGTCATGGTAGCTGATGGGTGAGTCGCTGGCGTAGGTGCTCAGGGTCCCGGGGCTGGCGCCCTCTGACATGCCGAGACCCGCCGCGGAGCTCCCGTTGGTGCCGACGTTCCCGCTGATCCCTCCTCCGGCCACCATCCCCGCCAGGCTGGTTGCCGTGGCACCCATACCCATGGCCAGTCCGAGGGCGCCGGGGCTCTGGATGGCGCTGCCACGCACTGCCTCCTGGGAGTACCGGGCGGCCTTCCTGGCCCCTCCTCCTCCTCCTGAGCCGACTCCACCTCCGTCTCTGCTGCTGCCTCCCTCCCACAGACGCTTGGCGACCGGCGTGCAGACCACCGAGTACGGAGTGGCGGCCTCCGGCTGGTTCGCCGGGTGCTCCGTCTTCACTCGAGACACCAGAGAGAGCGGCGTCACGCAGGACGCGGGGCGAGCGCCACCGTTACTGGTCTGTGTTACGGGACTCTGAGGCTCAGAGGGCGGGGCCTCTTCGGCGTGGAGGCCCTGAGAGTCACAGCTGGGGGAGGACACCTGGAGAAGAACAGAAACATGAACTTTAAGTGAGCATAAAGAAAGAATCTGATGAGTCTGTGTGAGATCCATCCTTATCCCTGTTTCAGTAAAGCTCTCCTGATTAATGTGGTCTTCATGTTCCTCTGACATCTTAAGACCCATGAAGGTTTCACAAGCTCTGCAAATACCCCCCCCCAAAGTGTTTCTGTGTTTCCAGGAGGTTGTTACCCTCCAAAAGTCCAGGAGGAAAGTTCCTGTGATGTAAAATCAGTGACCTGTCCTTCATAACAAACCCTGATCTCACTTTAACGTTACTGCAGCTAACTCAAGGTGTATCAGCTGGTACATAGCAGATTGCACGTCACATCAGTGCAGCGTACATGCTCCTTACTTTGAGGAAGAACTCCGTCCCTTTCTCCATGATCTGCTGGATCTGCAGGAAGCCTGCAGTGTACATGAGGAGAAACTGGTCCCCCACGGTCATGCTGAGGCGACCCGTGTAGCAGAAGGACAAGATCTGCTGGAAGCTCTGAGGCTGCACAGCCGATGGGAGCTCCACCACGGCCGGGCTGGTCTCATGGCTGCTTCCACCTCCACTACTGCTGAAGAGGTCCCGGAAGTAAGAACTGCTAGCAGCCAGCACAGCTCGATGAGCCTGGGACGAAGAGCAGAGAGGAGAGGAGAGTTTAGAGTGGAATAATGCTGACAAACCAAAAGATGATCAACCTTTCAGACACTGTTGGTTTGACCTTCTTCAGGATGAAGGAATCCCAGGAGGAAACAATGTGAAGACAGAGACGAGAGACTCTTAAACTAACATGCTGGATGGTTTAAAGCTGGATAACAGTTTGATCTGAGAGTGATTTCATTTGGTTCAAAAACTACAAACTTCTGAGACTTTAAATAAATCAGAGATACATCCATCCAGCATGTGGTCACCTTAAAACTGAATCAAAGTGGATTCAGTCTCTGAGACCAGCCTCACCAAAGAGCCCTCACAGGTCCATGTAAAGAAACACACATGGGGGGGTCATAAATGAGGGGTCATAAATCTGGGATCTAAAGAGGGTTACAGCTCTGAAAGGGTTAAGGGAGACTGTATTCATAGAGAAGTCTGAGGGACATCTCCAACAAGGTCTCTGTGAAATACAGTCACAGGCCAACAATTAGAGATCTTTAACTCAGCAGAAAACAAAGACTGAGCGTCTGCTGGGATCCAAATCTGCACACTGAAAGAGTTTCACTGATGTGATGTCTAAACAGCTTCAGGTTTATAAAATGAAGCTATGACAGCCTCAGCAACTTCTCCAAGAGTCCATCTCATGATTTAAACCATCCTTACCTTGAAGGTGTGACCCTTGACCACCACGGACACGTCGCAGTAGAGGCCCTGCAGCCGCTGCTCGTTCAGACACTCTAAAACGTTGTTTCCAAAGTTTGGGATCGCCATCTGGAGGGTCTGGGCCATGGTGGGCCGACGCACACCACCTAAGGGTCTGATGAGGAAGCAGAGGGACAGAAAGAAAGAGTTATAGTTAGACTCCGGCTCATCCATCGATAAACGCTTTGTGAGACTCATTACAGTCAGGATTAGTTTCAAGTGAGCCGCCTGAGATCCATCTGATGGAGACATCAGTGAGCAGAGAATGAAACCATGAAGCACCACAGATAAAGACACGTTCAGGTCTCTATCAAGAACCAGAGACTTATCAACTGTTTACAGAGCTTCATCTGTGACTTCACTTTAGAGGTCGACTGATATCAGTTTGAAAACAAACGATGATGAGGGAGCAGGTCGGCCACCGGCTGATATAAGAAGCAAATATCACAGTGCTGCTGTTTTTCTTTTTGCATTTGATAAAATACAACTATTAAATATTCATAACATCCATTATTCCATGCACATTAACATTTAAAATACATGGTTACCTTAGCCAGTTACATGATTTAATTCATGATATTTAAAAATATGTCATGCTGAATTAAAAAAAACATGACTATTAGATCATAACAGAATATATATTATATAATATTATATTATATTATACTGTATTATATTATATTATATTATATATTATATTATATAATATTATATATTATATAATATAATATTATATTATACTATATTATATTATATTGTATATTATATTATATAATATTATATTATTCTATATTATACTATATTATATTATATTATATATTATATTATATAATATTATATTATATTATAGAATATAGTATAACATAGTATAATATAATATAATATAATATTATACTATATTATATTATTATATTATATTATATTATATAATATTATATTATACTATATTATATTATATTACATTATATTACATTACATTATATTATCAGCAGCCAGTAACTGGTTCAGATTGACATGCTGTCATTCAGGATGGAAGAACATGTTATCATTGAGGGAGAGCGCTAACGTAGCTCGACAGCCTGCAGTGTCTGCAGACAGACGGCCTCATGAGCACAGTTTGGACCATGCTGATTATTTCAAATCTGCATGATTAAGGTAGGGGGGATGTAAACAATCACTCTTTATTTATAAAGCGCCAAATCACAACACACCTTCTCCTCAGACTCTTTCCAAACAGAGCCGGTCTAGACCGTCCTCTATGTTCTATTATCAGCAAAGACCCAACATCAAGACCGGATCAGATCCAGTCCCATCTTCCAGACAGGACTCAGTCTGATCTCATCTTAATCCACCATGAGCAGAGCACTTTGCAGCATTTAGCAAGTTACAGTGGCAAGGACAAACTTCCTTTAACAGGCAGAAACCTCCAGCAGGACCAGACTCATGTTAGACACACATCTGCTGAGACCGTGTTGGGGTTGGGAATGTAAAGTAGAGAGATACTGGAAACAGAATAAAGATGAATGTTGAGTTTTAACTTTGAGTGACACTGACAGTTTTTCACCCATCATAAAATAAACAAACACTGAGTTTAGCTCTGTGTCGTGTTATTTTGAAGCTTCTGTTCTGAAGAAGTCCTGAAATAAAGAAGGAGCTCTTTGGCATATCCAGCCGACATAGGCCACAAATATTTCTCACACAGTCCCTCTGAAGGCTGCTGGCAGGCTCAGGACGTTGATATTTGAAACAAAGTTTTGTTGAAGCTTCCATGGATAATCTACATTGCATTAATCCTATACGTCACTCCGGCCTCCCAGAAGTTGTTATTGCCAAGAGCAGGCTCAGTAAAAGCCTTTTTATTTTCTGTCTTCTATGAGCTATAAAATCCTGCTGTCCTTGGATAACTGGGTCACATTCTGTTATTCTATGTGCAAATGTGTGTGTGTGTCCTAAACAAACACGGCATAACATGTTTCCATTAACTCCTCTAAACAGTCAGAGGCAAACAAACCCCCGTGCCCAGCGCCCTCTCCAAGATTCCTATATTATGTCAATATGAAATGAAAGTGAAGCTCCTTCAGCTGCAGAAATGAACTCTGAGTGAGCCGGCAGCAACATGGCAGCTGGATTCTGTCAGGCTCTCTCTTCTCTGACGTGGAGCCAGATATTTTCTGTATTGTTTCAGGTTTTGTTTGCACATTGTTCCCCACATTAACAGAGGGAGAAATCCACTCTGAGTACCAGGACTTTGCATCTATATGCATCAGATGCCCTCTGTACACACAATGATATAACCTCCACTATATCAGAGACCCATAAAACCATTCTAGTGATAAGCTCATGTGGCATTTTCAAAGAGCAGCAGCAGCAGAGCAGCAGGCCTATTGTCACATATGTGATGAACATACAGGCCACAGTGTTCATGCATACCAAAGACAAAGCTACCTTTCACCAGGGTGTTATATCACTTCAAAGTGTTGCATGCAAAAAAAAAAGCCCCCACATGCAAAGACACAACAACACCAATCTGTGACAGTGTGAGAGCAAACGGGTTGAAGCCCACCCTGTGAGAGGCACACAACCAACTCTAGTGAGCCTGACTGATGAGGGCTGGAGTGAGCCGCCCCATCATATCCAAAGCCTTTCATTTGGGACCTCGCCAAGCTCCAGGGTAAAGAGAAATGCTCTCTTTGTCTCTGTCTCACTCAAGCTCCCTCTCCCTCATACTAAAACACAGATGCGCACACACAAACTCAAACAAACCCACAAAAGGCACACTGAGTCACACACAGGCATTAGACAATACTGCTTGTTTACAGTTTGGCGAGCCGCAGTAAGCACACATGCGTGCACATAAAGACACACAGGCACAGGGCTGAGAGCAGGGTGTGTTTGCACAGTTTGTCCTGACAGAGAGAGAATGTGACTCTGTGTGTGTGTGTGTGTGTGTGTGTGTGTGTGTGTGTGTGTGTGTGTGTGTGTGTGTGTGTGTGTGTGTGTGTGTGTGTGTGTGTGTGTGTGTGTGTGTGTGTGTGTGTGTCAGTGTGTGTGTGCATGTGTCTCTTTTATGCACCAAGGAGGGGCACTGAGGCCTGCAGACATGAGAGAGATCATCTTAGGTCCTTCTTCCATTAAATATATAGAGCCCAGTGATGTGAAAGAGTGAAATTCACCCGAGCTCACCCTGTGGCTTAAATCTGAAACCAGCCATCCTGCTGAGGAAAGTAGGTCAAACATACTCCCAACATGCTTCAGACTCTGTCACAGAACCTCTGGCTTGGAGTCGTGGGGCTCATGTCATGTTATGATGGACAGCCTTCAACACATTTGCAGATGTGTTCCTCCTTTGCCCAATCACAGTAAGAGCTTCACTAAGAGGATGATTACTGTGGAGTCATTGGGGCAGCTGGCACTCTATAGGCATTTCCTGGTTCTTAGTGCCCATGCTGCATGGCTGTGCTGCTCTCTCACATGCAGCCTCCTCACAGGCCTGACTCTTGGTTATTCTTATATAAGACTGTGAAAGATAAAGAGCACACACACATGAAGAGAACTTCAGAACTCCACAGATCCCAGTGAGAGAGCCCTGACTATACAGTCTGTGCCATCATGTCTAACCTGGAAGGATGCAGAGCTATGGAGGAGGACGCATAGGAGCTTAAATGAAGGCGCAGTGTGCCAGGCTGTCCGCCGGGAGAGCTGCACCGTCTGCTGGCACCGGATCCGGGACGATCCGGGAGGGGGTCGGCACAGGATGGCCGCGCGCCCCGGAGAGACCCGGAGAGACCCGGTGAGACCCGGTGTCCCTGTTTACCGGCTGGCATCAAAGTACACTAATGAGAGTCCCGAACAGGAGACCGAGCAGGCAGGACTTCCTCATGTGTCCCTCCTGGCTGTCAGAGGGTTTGAAGTCTCCATCCGCAGCAGCAGGCCTACAGAGCAGGCTAATGGCTAAGCTAACATGGCTGTTAAATATTTTTGGGTTGGACCTCCTCCACCTCCTCCTGCACCTCCTGCACACTCAGCCAGCTGCACAATGTCACAATCCACACTCACACCAGAAAGGGTTCACTTACTGCCTGTAGGGACGAGGTAGATGTGCTGCGCCGCCGGTTCTCTGCCCAAATGTTGCTTATTTAAATATTTTGGTGATGGGGGAAATCGCTCCCCCTGCCATTCTCCATTCCACCGACATCAACAGGTCATCCCAGGACACGCAGCAGCTGAGGGCGAGCCAGACGGAACCAGTGCGGCACGGCGCAGGGGGGTGGGAGCACAACAAGGCTCTTTACAACCGGCGCGCAAAGAGCTGTGCCAACAAACCTGCCTGCCACCGCGCTTCACAGATTCCACAGAGTCCACACAGCACAGGCTTTAACCGTTTCATGCAAACAGAACACTTTATATCACAGACATGTGGATCCACAGAGGCTGAGGGGAGGCAGAGGGGAGGCTGGGGGAGGCTGGGGGGAGGCAGCGGGGAGGCTGGGACTGTGCCAAATACACAGCAGACTTTCCCAAACAGGAATTGTCTCGTCTCTGTTCGACCGTTCATCCTCATCCACACAGATTCTAACGAAGAGAGACCCTGATCCACTCCTCCTCCCTCCCTCCCTCCCCCTCTCTCCTCCTCCCTCCTCCCTCCTCCTCTGCCCCTGGTGGATCCTCAGGCGACCCCGGCAGGACGCCTCACGCAGCGGCAGACAGACACTCACCCCCTCGCTGAGACAGAGGAGCCGGATCACAGGAGAAGAGGAGTCTGCAGAGCTCTTTCTCCCCGGCTCTCCTCCTCGCTCCAGGCAGACATTCAGTGTGTGCGAGACAACGATAGCAGAGACATCGAGGGCGGTACAGGATCCGGTCCAGGATCCCAGGGGATTGAGGATCACAGAGACACTGATCGCACTGAGAGCAAGAGACCAGGAACACACGCGTGACGCGCTCCTCGTCCTCCTGGCTCATGTTGGTCTCTACCAGTACTCACTTTGGAGGAAAACCCTGTCCCAAAGGGTCTGCAGCAAGAACCGAATCTCTCTCTGTAGTCCTCTAAGTCTGCCTCATCTCTCTCCATGTGAGCGATAGATTTGGGAAAAGTAGGCCGTGTGCGTGTGTGCGTGTGCGCGCGGGTGCGTGTGTGTACTTCTTTAACTTGGGTGAACTCGGTGCGCGCAGATAAAGTAGGATAAAGCCTCGCCCCTCTGTCAGTTAACAAGCAAAACCTCATGTCCAATATACAGTTTTCTACGGTGGCCCTGAAGGACAAATAAGATTTACAAAAGATGAAACACTTTTAAAAAGTTGGAGACAAATTTACATATTGGAAAACATTTTCACATTTTATAAAACAAAATTACATTAGCAAAACACTTCTACCAGGGCCAACACAAATTTACATTAAAGAAAACAAATTTATAAAATCAAAAAAACACATTTACAAGCGGTGAGTCAATTTTTAAAAAATGCAGAACATTTTTACCATTCCTGAAATAAATGTACATTTCTTTTTAATGGAAAGGGAAAGTACCAAATACAGGAAGTGGTCTGGGAGTGATGGAGTGAGGGGTCATTTAGTTTGTTTGGATGGAGAGAAACCAAACAGAGTGATGTTTGGTACCGCATCACCTCTGGTGTTTGGTACATTCCCTTTCCGTTCAAAATGAATGTAAATTAGTTTCAGGAAAGGTTAATGTGTTCAGCCCACATGTAAATGTGTTTTTTGGATTTTGTAAATTTGTTTTCCTAAATGTAAATTTGTTTTGGCCTTAGTAAAAGTGTTTCATCATTTGTAAAAATAATTTGTCCTTCAGAGCCACCGTAGAAACCTGTATTTTGGACATGAGGTTTTGCTTGTTTACTGACGGTTTGTTTCAGGAATGGTAAAAGTGTTCTGTTTGTGAAATTATCTCAATGCTTGTAAATGTGTTTTTCTATTTTGTAAATTTGTTTTCTTAAATGAGAATTTGTTAAAAGTGTTTTGCTGATGTAATTTTGTTTTAAAGAAAATGTGAAAATGTTTTCCAATATGTAAATTTGTCTCCAACTTTGTAAAACAGTTTCCTTTTGTAAATTTGTTTTGTCCTTCAGGGCCACCGTAGGTTTCTGCCACATCATACTTGCACTCTATTCAAATTCAAATTTGCTTTATTGGCATGAACAAAGACATGTTATTGCCAAAGCAATATCTCATCTAATCTCACCTGTGTGTTTGCTTCAGATCATGCAGTCTAATACAATAAAGGCCTTACCTTATAGACCTCATAGTAACTCATTAAAACCAGATCAATGTTTGACCCCTCCACCATTCATCCAGGCCTACAGGTTGAAGAACTTCACATCTGGATTATTAATAACATCAGTAATGGCATCAGTGTCTGTAAACATGAAGTATGACAGATGTTATAATATATCAAATAAAATAAACTAATCCAGTCTTTTGTTTCTCTTCACACTTTAATGTATTGATCAGCAATGTTTGTTTTTTCTAATCCTGTATTTCTCTGATGACTTTCTCAGGCGGTAGATTGGATTGGAGAAATCTTAATTCAGTAGATTATTTGAGATCAGTCCTGTGTGTATTTTAGATGTTTGCACTGGAAGGCACTCTCTCTTTTATACTTTATTAGAACCAAAGAACAATCACAGGTCAGAGAACTGTTAGATTTAATATCATTACTTGATTATTAATTGTGATTGTGACATTAGTGTACTGCACAATTAATAAAATCAAGTTCCCATGGTGCTGAACTTTGACCTTCTGTCATCACCCATTAACTTATTAAAATCTTGTATCATTTTTATCTGATGCAGATTATATATAAATGTGTTTGGTTGTATTTTTCCATGTTACATGTAATCTACAGACTATCAGTGTTCTTTTATGTTTCTACATACAGTAGCTGGTTTGGAGTTTTGAAATGTGAGAAAGATATTGTCTGATTTTCTGTATTGTGTTTTCAAAAAAAAGCGAAGGGAAATTGTGTTAAACCACCGAGAGATACATCACACCTCAGTTTTTTTTAACAAGTCTTATCACACCTTTACAAACACCCACCCAGAAACGATAGCGGATATCCAAGAAGTACACTCACAAACAAATATGATTACTCTGTAGTTGCACTATATGTTTCAGTGATGTTTCAGTGAGCCCATTGAAAATTAAATTAAACTGTGCTCACATGGGCAGGTTACTGAATGTTTTATTTTGCAATTAATCAAGTGATTGTATCTCAAAATATTTGGACTTCTGTACAGAACAGGGCCTTGATTCCCCGATGTGCTAATCTTAGTCAACAGGTAGGTCTCCCTGGGTCAGAGCCCCTGACAGTGCCTCTGTTATCTCAGTGAAGACTCAACTGAGAAACCACAATGAGAACTGGAAGGGGAAGCAGATAATATGCAAGGCACATGAGATCAGCCAAACTTTCAGTAGGTGAAGGCCTTACCAATACTTACAATAAAGGTTGTGAAACCATAACCTCTGTACGCTTTACAAGACATTAACTTAAACTGTATACATAGTTTTGTTTCCTTTAAATACTTTGTCACACAAATAGTGCCACATGTGTATTTGTCACTGTAGACTAAACTTATCCCTGTTGCTGCATATAGCACCTTCATACAAACAGGCATGCAGCCTTCAGTGCTTCACAAAGGAACAAACGGACCGGCAATAAAAAAAAAAGTAAACAGCTACTTATGAAACTATGGAACACTCCAACAAGAAAGAAGAAGGGGAAGAAAATATAAATATTAAAATTAAAATTCAGTAGAAAGTCCAACAAACAAAATAAACAACAGAGATCAAACTAATCTGGGTCCAGTGTGTATATATGTGGGATGATGTGCACCATTGTTGCGGGGCTGGGTGGATGTTTGTTTATTTGTGTCTTATATGTGTATTTTTTTGTACAAACGGTGACAACAATTTTCCTTATTAAAAGGACAATATCCATCTATCCACCTATCCATCTATCCATCTATCCACCTATCCACCTATCCACCTATCCATCTATCCACCTATCCATCTATCCATCTATCCATCTATCCACCTATCCACCTATCCACCTATCCATCTATCCACCTATCCATCTATCCACCTATCCATCTATCCATCTATCCACCTATCCATCTATCCACCTATCCATCTATCCATCTATCCACCTATCCATCTATCCACCTATCCACCTATCCATCTATCCACCTATCCATCTATCCATCTATCCACCTATCCATCTATCCACCTATCCATCTATCCATCTATCCACCTATCCATCTATCCATCTATCCACCTATCTAATCTAAAGGTGAAAAACTTGACCAAAAACAAAACTTTAAACAGCTTCAAAAGCCTCATAAAAAAAATAAGTTTCAGTCTTTTAAAATTACAGAGAGCTTCCCTTTTATTCTGTTGCATGAAAACAGATATACATTAGAAGTTTAATTCGAGGTAAAACTAAATATAAACTTTGTTCTGTCAGAAGTACAGACTGTATAAATAAGGTCAGAAGTTACTCTCTAATAAAAGGGCTACCGGAAACCGTTCGTGTTATGACTCCGCCCCCTCCTCTAACTCCGTTCCGCGCAGGTGTGAATAAACAGGTCATCCTCTCTAAACGGTATCTGGTCACCTGCAGACTATTAAACTTCATAAATATATATTAACACATTTCTGCATTAGTTCAGAAAATAATCCACGATTTGAGTACTCTCTCAACTTCCGGCTCCATCCCAGGTTCTCCTGTTTCCAGTCGGACTGTAATCGATGCAGCGCACACGAAAAAAGCGGGAATCCTCTAAGCTAGCTAGCTAGCTGCTCTGATAGAGATCTGATGCTAGCCGGTGAGTTACCGCGCAGTTGAAGTTCAATGTAAGTGTTAATAATTCAGAGTAAGCTTGTCACAGAGGTTTTGGTTCTCTGTTGGTCACATTAATTGATCATATATAACTTTTTTATCCAAAGTTGTTTATTCAGATTATAATTTTCTTTCTGTTTACCTCCTCACTTTAATTTACGTTCCTCTGTTTGTTTTCATCCGATCTGAAAATGGTCCTGACCTGAAAGATAACATGGTCTCACATCAAGGAAAAACTGAGGAGGACCATGAGCAGAAGATAAAGATTTATGAATGAAAGAACAAAAGGTACAAACAAACTTACTTCAATGTCCAATAAACTGAATTCAAACGAAATCACTGACATCAGGGAACACAAGGAGAGACGTACAATGATGAAACAGAGGAACTGAACACAGAGTGATTAACACAGGTGTGGGACACAGGACACAGGTGAGACTAATCAGGGTAATCAAAAAGGGAGGGAAACACAAGGACAGGAAGTAACACTAAACTGGAAACAGGGATCAAGAACTACAAAAACAGAACAGAACACAAGCCAAGACTGAGAAACACAAGAAGGTACAACAAGAGACACGGATCAGTAAACACTCAGATAAAGGATAATACAGAATAAACACAGGGGGGAACCAAGGCATGAAACACAAGGATAAACTAAACATCAACTCATGACACATGGGGGGTCTCAAACCCTGACTCAGACCACCTGAGGTAAGCTGTGTGTCTGAGAGTGTGTGTGTGTGTGTTGGGCGGCCCTCACTTAGGATTTTTCTAGTTGTGTAGTCGTCTTTATTTGAAGTCATGAAGCCCACTAGCCGTCACATGCTTATAATAAGAATTTCACGCTTTATTTTGAGCTCAGCGGCTGAGAAAGTAAGTTAAAAGAAGACTATTCACTCTAAGCTACATCACAGAGTTAAACTATGAAACCATGAGAATGAGCAGCAGACATAAGGATTCTGAATGTGTCTTTAAAACAACAGAGACAGATTTGTCTCTCGGCCTTGTTGAGTTTTGGGCCTCTGAACTGTGATTTAGATGTTTCTGATTTGGATGAATGATTTAATCAGCTTGGCACTTAAAACCAGAGAACTTTGGAGACTGGTAATTTTGAAAGAAACGGGTGCTTTATTCACACATCTTTTAAAAATCAGTTCTTTATCACATTTAGAGGAATATTTGTGATCTTCTTCACATTTGATTTTGTTGTGAAAAATATATTTAAGTTATAATCACTGTTAAATCTAAATGTTAAATCTACATTTTAAATGTTAAATCTGTCTGTCCAAAGAAGAGCTTCAAGCAAACCTTCAGATAACTTCAACATAGTCCAGCTGGAGTGTAGAGCATTTTTTAACATGACTTGAGGTTAACCTGCAGCTAGCTTGCTTTCCTTCTGTTTAAAATGTAGGAGTGAACTATGTGAGAGGACTGTGGTCATGACTGAATGTTTATGTATTAACAGTGTGAAGGCATCACCTGTACGCTGGATGGCGTCTCTCCACTGAAGAAGGAGGAGAAAAGAAAGAAGCAAGGTAAGTCTCTCCATCAGTATTTGTGAGATTGTAATAATATGTAATCCAAACACTCATTTTGTAAACATGATCTCAGGTGTTCTGTTTGTTTTAGCTGTAATCTACTTATCCCACTGTAACTTGATACTGTGAGACATGTTCGAGCATCTGAATACCTTTGTCTGTTTTTCTATTGTCATCTTGTTGCACATTATCTAAGAAGACAAAGTCATCCTGAAGTTAAGACAGAGCAGAGGCTCTTTTAATAACCGCTTACTGGCTCACTGGGGCCCTTAGTTTAACAGCTATCATTAATTTCATCAGTAACACGCACTCGCTAATTTGAAAAGCCAGATGGTCAGGACCAGTGAAGTAATGCAGCCGGACGGTAGCTCAGTCTTTATGCAGGGTGAATGTTTTCTTGGTGAGCGGGATTTTCTTGAGTAGGATGACCACTTTTATAGAAACACAATTCTTGCATACTCTAGCCTTACATACTGAGAAGTGTTTGCCATTGATAGTTGAACAAAGTGGGTTTATTATAGAACTATTCAACATTTAACAATACTTATATATTATTTTATTATACCATAATGTACTGAAACTCTTTTGCAAAAATAAAAAACCATGTGTCCACAAAGAGATAAGTCAACATCAATCTAAAGCATGGCAGGAAGGCAGACATGTATTGTCCTATGTGATCTCCATTTAGTGCATGTTACTTCATAAAGAGAGACTTCATATTTTAAACAAACGTCAAGTTCCTGATCCTTTTCCTGCGCGTGTTCCATCCTCTACAGAGAAATCTCCTCTTGCTTTTTAAAAAATCTTCTCCTTAAACTTCTCCCACCCACTACCACTCTTCTTACCTGCATCCTATATTTACCTTTCTGTTTTACCTCAGAATGAAGCACCTCATTCAGGACTATAAACTGCATCAAGTTTACCTTCCTGCTGAGGATGACATCCCCACTGCTGAAGTGGAATACTTATCAAAGACTGCTTTTCTCTTTCTAACACTAAGATAGGATGAGACTCATTTTACTTTGAGATAAATCCTTACTTCCAGGATTCCTGACTGTGCATGTTTGCTCTTTTCAGAACTGCTCTACTTCACATTCAGTTCAGCACTAAAGGCTGGGGGCTGCTCAGAACAGCCGCAGCCCTCTGCTGTTGGCCACTGGGTAGCTTGTGGTTGAGTACCTTGCTCGGTGATGCCTCAGCAGCAGATGTAGCAGAATATTTCTCCTGTATGTGTGAGGAAGTTTGGTTAGTGCTTGTCCCTGGCTTATGTTGACACAGCCATGGGGTCAAGTAAGGATCCAGAGGGAGGGGGCTTGGCATGAGAGGATGTGAGGGTATGGGGGTGTTAGACAGGGAGACGCTCTTAGACAGCCTGCCATGCATGGTGTCCTGCTTTTCCTGTTGCTGGTCCCTTGGCACTTAGACTGGCAGCAGCATGGAGGGACTCCATCCCAGCAACAGCGTCATAGATTTGGGCTGGCAGCTGTGAGGTCCCCAGCCAATCAGGGCACACGCACTGCCAGATCACTCCAGAGGTAGCCAATAACAAGCCTGGATGTGCTTAGTGCCATCCCTCCAAGATGTGAATTCCTTTAAACCCACAAGGTACACAAATGCAGACACAAACACAGCTCTAACTCAAAGACAGAGAGTGCACACATTGAAGTATCTCTGTGTGTGTGTGTGTGTGTGTGTGTGTGTGTGTGTGTGTGTGTGTGTGTGTGTGTGTGTGTGTGTGTGTGTGTGTGTGTGTGTGTGTGTGTGTGTGTGTGTGGGTGAAGACAGGGGGGCAACAACAGACTGTGTTTCATATGAATGTACCTCTGCGTCATATCATTTATCTGGTCCAGTTCAGACCTGACAAACTCTTCATATGATTTCATAATTTGTGTTTTACACGGAGGATGCAGCTCCCCATCGTGGTACGTAGAGCTTTGCCTCCCTCTTGTGGACAAATGAAGTACTACAGCAGAGTCAGGATTGTGAGAAAATGAACTTTATGATACGACTATCTTTGGAGAAAAGTGTTCACACTTTAAAACATGTTCTATTGTGACCAATGAAGAAAATACTTTGAGACATAAACTTTGTTTGCTGTATTTGATTATTTATTTTCCCTGATGCAGTGAGTTCAAGGAAGGAAGGTTTCTGAGTCACAAGGGGATTATAATCTACATCTTACATGAATATTGAAAAATATGTGAAAATAGGAATAAATTATTCCACTTCAATCCAACAAAACTTCTCAGATTTTTACATTTGCACGGTGAAGGTGGATCTTTCCTCGAACCATCATTTGGTCTGAAAGCAGAAAACAAGAAGAAATCAATTTAAGCTCCTCAAACATTAAAGTGTCAGAATAAAACATTTGAAGATGGCTAATACATCATATAACTTCAGGGAAGTTAAACATACTTTACTAGATGAGTAAAGAAACTTAAACGTCTGTCTCTTACCTTAATCACGGCGGTAAAGATACTAAAGATGATGGAGATCAGGAAGAAAAATAGGAAGGTGAGAGCCATGTACCAACTGTCAACATCTATGTCCTGGTTCCTAGCAGCATGCATGATGTCATCTAAGAAATTACAGCCCTCCAAGACATCTGTGGAAGAATTTAATTGAGATTCGTTTGTTAATTTTCCCATTAACCATCAAATAACTGAATTAGAGTTAAAAAACCAACAAAACAATAACCCTACATGTAAAACGACAGTTAGTGAGCAGTGGAATGAGTTTAACAGAGTATGATATCAAAGAAAACACATGAACTCACATTCACTATGGAGAACATTAAACAACAGTTCTACTAAATGTGAAGTCTCAGCTCACCAAACACATCCTTGATCTTGCTCTCAAGAGGCGTTTCAGATGACTCGTGTCTGACGATGCAGGAATATGTAGACTTCCTTTGCACAGTTAGGGTTATATTTAGTCTGCTGGACATTGAATAAGTGCCGCTCCCTGTGTACTTCCACACAGGGCTGTTCGTGTAGTCGGTCGACGGTAGTCTCTGGCCGTTCTTTTCCCAATGCACGAGGATGTTCGATGGGAAGAACTCTGAAACCAGGCAGATCAGGCTGAGGATGTTGGATGTAGACGCCTCAGAGGCACTTGGTTGTATAATCTTCACTGTTGGTGCCTTCGGGTCTAGGGAAAGACAAACACATGAAAACAGAAATAATGGTGTCCAGCAACCATTGTGATTTTTAAAATATCTGTAATACATCCTGCGGTATGAAAAAGTAAAGGAGTTTATAACAGACACTTTTTTTTCCTTTTCATTAGATCTATATCTTGCTTCCAAATAAAACCTCCCTTATTGACCACACAGGGTCCAGCCCTCTAGAGGCTCTGATGAAACTGAGACAACAGGTGGAGCTTTATAAGCTTCACAATTTAAACGTGCGGCTCACAACTGTGTTCATTTAACAATGTTTAAAGTCACATTTGATATACTTCCTCAGCCCTTGAGCAGCTTGTGATTTGAGTGCATTTCTCCATATGTGGGCTCTAGACGTAGATACTGAAACAAAACACTCCATTGCACGCTCACCACGTCGATGGTCAGTATATACGGTCACAGCGTTGAAGCAGCGGGACAAGGTGCGACTGGTTTTGGGAATATCCTCATTTAAGATTTGCTGCATTAATTGAGCGCCTGCCTCGAGTATCATTTTGTTGTTTGGGATTTAGATGCATTTCTGCACTTCACAGGCAGGTGGCGACACAGACCGCACGGTGGTCTCTGCTCATTCTGGGCTCCACTGAAGAGACGCTCTTTGGGGAAATCAGGAATACTTTTCTTCTATGAGAGTTTTTGTTTTGTGCCAAATAACAAAAAAGTGCACACAGACATTGCACATCTCTAATCAGCTTAGATATCTTGCATTGTGTGCTTTTACCTTTGTACCCTGCCCTTTTAAACTACAGTCCACCCTTTTTAAATCTGAAACCAGCAAAAAGCAATCATTCCAAAGAATCAAATCTGTAACTACCTTTGCTTTTGATTATGTGGTCCTGAAAACTCTGGTTGGAACATCGGTGCCTCGCCTCACAAGACACTCGCTTATAGGCGTGCCAGTCTTCTGCTGACACATTAAAGTAGCTCCACAAAGTCTCTGTCCCATTGCCGTGACTCACTGATGGCTCAGTATGAACATGTTTACTTTTGATCCTGTCTACTTTCCAAGTGATGCTGAAATCTTGTAGATGAGGGCCAACCAAAAGACAGGTTACAGTCACTTGTCTCTCGCTCTGAGTCTCCTGGAGCGGTGGTCCGTTGACATAGACGCCGACTGAATGAGCGGATGCTTGAGTAACTAAAGAGAGGACAAAGATATTCAAGGGTAGAACAATGTAACACCTGTGGAGTCATGATCTTCACTAAAAGCTAGATGAATGATTCAGAGCTGAACTGCATGAAAACCATAAAATGATAATGGATTGGTTTTACCTGAGCAGAGGCTGATCTCCTTGTTGACTCTTTTGTTCAGAGACTTGTCTGAGACTTCACAAGTGAAACTCTTCCCTGTTTTCCACTCGTCCTGAGGAACATGAAGCTGACTCATTACCGCCACACGTCCATCTGCTCCCATGCTGATGACATTGGTTGTAGATTTTTTGGGCTCAGACTCAGACGACCATGTTATGAGAGGGTCAAATCCTCTTCCAGAGCACAACAGTCTCTGTTTTTCTGACCCTGTACCGGGGATCATGAGGAGCTCCACTGATGGTTCCACTACATGAGAGATGAATCAGTACGTCAGAGGATCATAACCTTGCAGATGAATAAGAAGTGAAATGACAGATCAACAAGTTACTCTTCTCACCAAAGAGATTTCCGATAGGTTCTGACTTGAATACACCAGAGAAGCCTTGATTCACTTTGCAGGTAAAGTTTGTGTCTGTGTTCAAATACTTTGGAGGCACAGAGAGGCGTGTACTGATGGAAAGGGCTCCTGAGGTTGGAGATGAATCAACATACTCTCTGTCAGAAATGTCTTCTTTGTTGGCCTGGAAGGTAATGTGGAAGTCACTGGTGGGAATCGGCTGGATGTCACACTGCAGCACAGCACTCTCCCCCTTCAGCAAATCCTGGAGCGATCTTCTGATCTGAATCGATGGAGGTGCGACTGCAGGCACTGGAGGACACAAAGAAGAGCAAATATATTCTCAGCTTTGCTGCGAGTAGAAGAAAAACAAGCTCTGAAGTTCTGAAGACATCTTACCTGCAACATTCACGGTCTTCTCTATGGTTGAGAAGCACTTATGGTAAGCCTTACATGTTATAGATTTGAAGATGCTCCACTGACTGAACTGAAGAGTGACAACGCTGATTATATGAGTTGTGTTTTTAATCTCCTCCAACTTGTTGTTTTGGTTGACCTGGTCATCCAGCAACCAAGTCACTGTGGTACCAAACACAGGGCTGACTGAACATGTCACTTTCACCTCGGATGTTGGCGTCATTACTGTCTTGAAGCTGGGAGTCTCCAAGTGAATGGAAGGAGGGATGGAAGGACCAGCTGACAGATAAAGGAACAAGGAACATGAGACAAGACCAAATCTTGATAAGAGAAGATATTGTTAGATTCATTATATCATTCTTGATATAATGTTTGAAGATCAACAATGACACCCTTCTGTGTTGTCACACTGCTTGAGGTGGATTGCTCAGGTTTTTACTCTCTTCTTGGTTTTACCTGAGCAGAGGCTGATCTCCTTGTTGACTCTTTTGTTCAGAGACTTGTCTGAGACTTCACAAGTGAAACTCTTCCCTGTTTTCCACTCGTCCTGAGGAACATGAAGCTGACTCATTACCGCCACACGTCCATCTGCTCCCATGCTGATGACATTGGTTGTAGATTTTTTGGGCTCAGACTCAGACGACCATGTTATGAGAGGGTCAAATCCTCTTCCAGAGCACAACAGTCTCTGTTTTTCTGACCCTGTACCGGGGATCATGAGGAGCTCCACTGATGGTTCCACTACATGAGAGATGAATCAGTACGTCAGAGGATCATAACCTTGCAGATGAATAAGAAGTGAAATGACAGATCAACAAGTTACTCTTCTCACCAAAGAGATTTCCGATAGGTTCTGACTTGAATACACCAGAGAAGCCTTGATTCACTTTGCAGGTAAAGTTTGTGTCTGTGTTCAAATACTTTGGAGGCACAGAGAGGCGTGTACTGATGGAAAGGGCTCCTGAGGTTGGAGATGAATCAACATACTCTCTGTCAGAAATGTCTTCTTTGTTGGCCTGGAAGGTAATGTGGAAGTCACTGGTGGGAATCGGCTCGATGTCACACTGCAGCACAGCACTCTCCCCCTTCAGCAAATCCTGGAGCGATCTTCTGATCTGAATCGATGGAGGTGCGACTGCAGGCACTGGAGGACACAAAGAAGAGCAAATATATTCTCAGCTTTGCTGCGAGTAGAAGAAAAACAAGCTCTGAAGTTCTGAAGACATCTTACCTGCAACATTCACGGTCTTCTCTATGGATGAGAAGCACTTATGGTAAGCCTTACATGTTATAGATTTGAAGATGCTCCACTGACTGAACTGAAGAGTGACAACGCTGATTATATGAGTTGTGTTTTTAATCTCCTCCAACTTGTTGTTTTGGTTGACCTGGTCATCCAGCAACCAAGTCACTGTGGTACCAAACACAGGGCTGACTGAACATGTCACTTTCACCTCGGATGTTGGCGTCATTACTGTCTTGAAGCTGGGAGTCTCCAAGTGAATGGAAGGAGGGATGGAAGGACCAGCTGACAGATAAAGGAACAAGGAACATGAGACAAGACCAAATCTTGATAAGAGAAGATATTGTTAGATTCATTATATCATTCTTGATATAATGTTTGAAGATCAACAATGACACCCTTCTGTGTTGTCACACTGCTTGAGGTGGATTGCTCAGGTTTTTACTCTCTTCTTGGTTTTACCTGAGCAGAGGCTGATCTCCTTGTTGACTCTTTTGTTCAGAGACTTGTCTGAGACTTCACAAGTGAAACTCTTCCCTGTTTTCCACTCGTCCTGAGGAACATGAAGCTGACTCATTACCGCCACACGTCCATCTGCTCCCATGCTGATGACATTGGTTGTAGATTTTTTGGGCTCAGACTCAGACGACCATGTTATGAGAGGGTCAAATCCTCTTCCAGAGCACAACAGTCTCTGTTTTTCTGACCCTGTACCGGGGATCATGAGGAGCTCCACTGATGGGTCCACTACATGAGAGATGAATCAGTACGTCAGAGGATCATAATCTTGCAGATGAATAAGAAGTGTAATGACAGATCAACAAGTTACTCTTCTCACCAAAGAGATTTCGGATAGGTTCTGACTCGAATACACCAGAGAAGCCTTGATTCACTTTGCAGGTAAAGCTTGTGTCTGTTTTCCAATACTTTTGAGGCACAGAGAAGCGTGTACTGACGGTTGGAGATGGATCAACATAGTCAACATAAATGACTTCTCTGTTGGCCTGGAAGGTAATGTGGAAGACACTGGTGGGAATCGGCTCGATGTCACACTGCAGCACAGCACTCTCCCCCTTCAGCAAATCCTGGAGTGATCTCCGCATCACTACAGTTATAGATGTAACTGCAGGCACTGGAAGATGCAAAAGGAAAGAAAAGCATAACTTCATCATCTCTGTCATTGTTTTTGATGACATGTTTTTGTTGTTTTGCCTCGACTGCTTACCTGAGACTAATTTAGTTTCCTCAATGGTTGAGAAACAGGGATGTTCAGCTTTACATTTCACACGCTTCAGTTTTTTCCATGTGTCAGGTTCAACTGTCACAGTGCTTGTTATATGACTTGTATTAGTGACTTTTTTCACTTTGTCTGGGGATGGGGCTGTCCCATCCAGCGACCAGGTCACTGTGGCATCAAACACAGTGCTGACTGAACATGTTGCTTTCACGTCTGATGTTGCCGTCATTACTGTCTTGGAGCTGGGAGTCTCTACATGGACCACCGGAGGGGCGCATGCATAGACTGCAGGAAAAAATTCAATTAATTGAATGAAAACTGATCATTGTGCAAAGACAGGCATTGTTTTATCTGATGTAAAGATTTTTCCAGTTTTGTGCTTCATAAACTTACTTTGACAGAGACTTATTGTCTTTGTTAAATCTTTGCCGTTGTGAGTTGCCTTGCAGGTAAAGTCTGAGCCTGTTTCCCAGTCTGTACTCTGTGGCTGAATCTCTCTGCTTTGAGTAAATGTTTTATCCACTCCGTCCACTGACTGCAGCTTTGTTGTGATTTCTTGGATGGTTATGGGCTGGGTGTTCCGTAGCCACTTCACATTCAGATTCTCAGGAAAGAAGCCTCTTATGGTGCAGAGGAGTCTGACCCCTGAGGGTTTGAATTCCCCTTCCCAGACAGGTTGTAATGTGATGTGTGGAGGTACAACCCGCGGTCCTTTAGAGAAGACAGTATTTTATTATTACTTGCATCATTCAGACTATAAAATATGAGGGGATTCCATGCCATCATTTATACGTACCTTTAAGATTGTGTTCATCTCATAGAAAATACAATTTCTTTATGTTTAGGCTAGATGGCAGAGTTGAACTTTTAAACTGTTTCTTAAAAGTCAGGTGGAGCTGAGGCTGAAAGTCTGTTGCACAGATGTTGCAGTGTGACAAGGCAGAGTGATCAGGGCTAGCAGCAAGCGGAAGCATTGTGTAACACCCAGCGCCCAAAAAGGACCAAATTACAGAAGTGAAACAATGTTGAGAGCAACGGTGCATCACAGACACCAGGTGTGAGGAGTGGTTGTGCCAGCAAGAGAAACAGAATGCACATTTAAATATCTCACATCAGTTTACATAGTAAAATAGGGTTTAGACTTTGGCAAAGTTTGAGTTCTCAGGTCTTTTAATAGAAGCCTGAAGAACAAAACCAACTGTTTCACATTTACATGTTGAACCTCATGGGCTTTTAATGCAAGGTGCTGGGGAGATGAGAGGCGATGAACATATTAATGCAATATATCACAGAAAAACAGTCAGATGTAAATAGTTAAACAATAACTTGTACAGATAAAGTGTAAAAAAAACCTTTATTGGTAAATCAATGGACAGAATGAACAATAAGAATGGAAAAGAGGAAGATGTTGCAGATAAACATCTTTGGTTAATTTCATTAAATTTTTTTTTTAGCATAACAAAGCTTTAACGATGAAAACAAGAAATGGCAACAGTGATTACTTACATGATATTCAGAGTAAAATAATATGAAGGAAAACACATTTTCAAGAAAGTTCACCTTGTTTCATTTAACCTGCAAAGACAAGCAAAAGCACAAATATGGATCAGTTACAGTGAAACACAATGCTAAGATTACTCACTTCTTAATAATGTCCATCATAATGTATACTCGGTTTTAAATCTCCAAAATATTTTTATGGAGAATTTAAGAAAAAAATTAATCAAATCAATATGTGAGGATATTTTATACCATGATTTCAAACAAAATGCAAAACATTCTCTGGTGAAATCCCTGCAGTTTGATAAGATCATTACTGTTTAAAGGTTCCAAACTTTGTAATCACCATGATTAGGTTTTCAACAACTGTAGGGTTTTATGAAATAGGTTTTATTTTTTTTCCAAACTCTGTTTTTTTCCATTTTAGTTTTTTAGAATTCTGTTTTTTACTCTTTACACTTATTTTACCACCTCAGTGTGTGCTTTTTGTGTCAGTGAATAAAATGTCTGTTTATGAAATGCAAAAGTCCTCACATGTTTTGACGCGACACTGTTTTGCCCAGTATTTCAAGTCAAACCATAATGTACCAATAACTGCTATAAGTACTAATAAGTGCTTATAATTTTACATGGTTTCAATTAAAAGAAATAACTGAATGTAAACACAAGTCCATTGCAGTTTGTTTGAAATAGAAAAGACAAAGTGCTCAACAATCTTTTTGTTTCTGTAAACACAGACTGTGAACACTTCATTTCAGTCTGTTATTTGTCACAAAGCTGCTTCTTAAAACAACCTGTCACTGAAGAAAGTCAGAGCACTGTAACAGTCAACATGCTTCAAAAGAGGATCTGAAGCTCACTTGTTCTGAGGCATTACATTTAAATTGTTTTTCTTTCACTTCCTGAACATGGATTTATTATTAGTGTTAAGGTCTTGTAGTTGTGGATAAAGATTATTGCAGTTGCTTTTTACAGTCCTGTGTTGTTTGATTACATTAAACTCTTTATTCAGTTTCCTTTTTCTAATGAAGTTAAATCCACCTGCACAATCTCTTTACCTTGAAAGCAGTGGTTCCAATGGTGAAAAGCAGAGTGATGAGGAAGAGAAGGATGAAGGTGAGGGCCGCTTCAACCATGTTATCCTTCTCCACCTCCCAAGCACCGTTCCATTGTTTGAAGTCTGAAAGTAGTGTACAGTGATTTTAGAGTTAACACTTAGAACCAAAGATATGAGACAAAGACTTCCTGCTACAGAAATGCTTTTAAAAGCTTTAACAGTAACAGCTGTTTGAACGTGTTACCCATATTCAAGATTTAGTCTCAGTCTTGAGATAAAGATAATTACAAGTTTCAGTCACATTTTATTTATTTGTTTATTTTTGCCCTTTATAGTTTCACTCAAAAATAATAATAATTTGAGTCTAGTTTTAATTAATAAATACTCTTAACCTTTAGTCAGAATGTTTCAGGAAGTCGATCAGAAATTAGTAGTCAGGTTATACCAAGTGTTTAAATCTGTAAAGCAACATTTCACTTTGAGTAATTCTCAGATGAAAGCAGTAATATGGAGGAATGATGCTTACTCCAAGTCATGAGGATGTTTTCCTTTTTTGCATTGTGGTTATATATAATTTTTTTTTAGACCTTAAATAAAAGTTCTGTCGACACATGTGTCCAAAACAAAACAATGAAGAACACACGACAGACTAGACCTTGCAGGGCTGTATTGTGCTTTGATGTTGGTCACTAACTTTTTTATTTTATTTTGAATTGATGACCTGGCTAAAGACTCATCCTTTGAGGGGTGAAAGGTCAGGGATAGCAGTGATGAGAGAAACAAACACAAGGTTATCTGTGTCTGTGGTGACGGACGCTGCACAGACATTCAGCTCACTGCACTTCACACTGCATCTTTATCTTTAATGATTTAAAGTTAATCCAAACTGTTTCTAAATATGCTCTCTAGCATACATCCACTTAGTGTAAATCAAGGATATGACACAGAGCTATTCAAGTTAACAGCAGGGAAAAATGGCAGTTGTCAAAAATTAAACTGAGACCCTGGTAACAGGTTGATGTTTGTCACTGACATGCATCAACTAAAAGTCATCAAAAACTATGAGATTGATTTTTGGAGGCGATTAGATTATATAAGTTATCTCACTTTGGTTGTCTGATTTAGTTTCACCTTTGTTCATTAGGACATGATGAGAAGAGATTTCAACATATTCTTTGTTGCCATATTCAATTTAGTCATGTGAATAAATAATGTCATGTAATATTTGGTTGACAAAATGAGCATGGCGTCTGTCTTGTGACAAACAGCTTTGACAGAAGTGTTCTGTTGCTAACTGGCACACTCGCTTCAGCACACTCTTCTAAAATGTGGATTATGTTCTTTAAAGTTGTCTCTTTGGTGACTCTGAATTGCTCGGTGTGGCTTGTAGGACTTTGCTTAGGAATCAGTATATTTGTCTTTTTTTTTTACTGCACTGGAGTTTGACCCCAAGCTATCATTTGTCATTAAGAGTGCAAGACCCAGAGGAGGGAACATGCATACACAGAGACAAGTCACACACACACACACACACACACACACACACACATGTAAATACACATCTACAGAAAATGTCAAACTGTTTTGGACTTAAGTCAGTGGGTGGTTGTGCTGCTCTAGTGAATGCAGTGTGAGCTTGATAGTTTGATGTATTATTACAGACATGCTAGTATGTGTTGAATTAGAATAGCTCAGAGACACGTACAATAAACATGCAGGTTAAAAATACTGATGAAGTGCAGACATGAACAACATGCGACATACATAAACAGAGTTCAGAGTGTTTTTTTTTATTTTGATTTTGCATTTAAAAGACAAATATGTCAAATCACAAGCAACAAACATTAAACAACAAGTAGCAGAAGACACAGAGAGACAAAATCACATCTACTGGGCATTGCACGTGTCAGCCATGTTCATGCTGAGGTTGACAATGTTGGTGTTCTCAAAGGTTCTGTGGCCAATAGACCTGACAATGGCTTTGGTTGTGTTGATCATCGACTCGTGGTATACAACACAGCTGTACACTGAGCCATCATTTTTCCACTGATTAAGGTTGAGCGTTAACTGGCCATAAACCGAATAGGTTCCTTTGCTTTTAATAGGTTGTGTTTGATGGAACTCATGATCTGAGTTTGGTTTATCGTCATCAACAAGCCAAGACACCAAAATCTCCTGAGGGGAGAAGTCTTTCACATAGCAAGTCAGAGTCACCAGGTCCTTTTTTGTGTTTTCTAATGGAGGCAGCATAAACACTGAAGGACGCTGAGTCGGTCCTCCTGCAAGCACGAGAGAACAATTAAGCCTCCTGCCATGGATAAACATTGCCAAAGGAAATCTGAAGGACTAAACCTTCCTCAAGAGATCATTTGTATTTGATAGCATGACAAGAACAACAGGCTGTCAAAGCACAAGTGCTGAATAGTTTACTTACCGTTAATCCTTTGGTAGGTTGCCTTGATGGTTGCAACTGTCTCCGAGTGTTCAACAATACAAGTTGGCTTTATCCCACTGCTCCATTCCTCGAAGGTGATTTCAAGTGGAAGGCTGAATGGGCCTCTACGTTTGTCCACAAAAGACACAGAGGCATCGGCAATATTCAGTTTGTTTTCGGCCTCCCAGTAAATCTTCTCTACATAAGGCTTATTATCCTTGACATTACAATATAACGTTGCTGTTTTTTTGTTAAACAAGTCGTCCAGTGAAGGGCCTGTGATCGTTATGTCAGCATCCAGAGTGGAACATCCGGTACCTTTGGAGTGAGGAACAAGGGGAAAATTATAGAGAATAGAAATTTAAGTTACACACAATTTGATCCAGAAAATGTATAGTGGTTTACTCACAGGGGAGGTTGGATGTTGGTGTTGATTTGTAGGTGACGGAATCATTCTTGAAAGCTGGACGTCCTGTATCTTTCCCCTCAAACAAACATGTATACTTAGTGTCTTCAGTCAACTCACTGGTTGGCACTGTGAGTAAACTTGCAGCACTGTACAGGGTTCCATTATCTGTTGTTCTTTCTTTAGAAGGAGTTGTGATCACACCATTTGCAGTGGGGATAACCTGGTCATTTTTCAGCCATTTGATGTCATGCTTTTTTGGTGAAAAATCTTTGGCAAAGCATGAGAAGAAAGCCCCCTGATGATCATCATATGAGGCAGACACCTTGAGAGTTGGCGACTGATAAACCTCCACTGTAAAACAAAGATACACACAAATATATGTATGCGCAAGCAGGGAATAATACACATATATATATGCAGAAGCAGAGGTTAACATAATGCTTGGATTTCTAAGTGACACGAGATCATCTGAAATTCACAGCTGACTTTTTGTTGTATTGCTGTTCAAATGCACACGTCTCATATCAAGCTTGTTTAAACAAGAGTCAAGAAGACATTCAAACTAAACATGTTACTTTACTGCTTGCTTCTGCATATATACTGACGGCTCTAGCAAGCAAACGCAGATTCACTTGTGCATAAATTATCAACACACAGGTTTCATCTCTTTGCATAACTGTGATTATGCAGAGGATGAGAAGAAGCAAGGCACAGTGCAATAATCTGTTCTTTGACAGGTGCAGAGGACATGCAGAATATTAGTAAAGACTGAAATAGACTGAGTGAGCAATGAAACGTGTGAGAAAGTGTCAACCTTTTCAGTACACCCAACCTTTTACCTGCAAAGTCTAATAAATAAAACAAAGAAAAACTATTTCAAAATATTTCACACAACCTGTGATTGAAACATATTTCTATAACTGTTTGCTCTCTGCATTTATATATATTTTTTCTTTGCTCTATTTGAATGGAGTTTAGTAGATTTCATTGTGAAAAAATAACAAGTTTTGCTCACATTTACTTGAAGTTGTCAAAAGAAAATAATAACATTTTTAGACGTATGACTCTTATTATTATTATTATTATTATAATTACTGTTATTATAGTTTTTATTTTTATTAATATTATTATGATTACTATTATTATTATTATTATTATTATTATTATTATTATTATTATTATCATCATAATTATCATCATAATGATCATTACTGTTATTATTATTCCTGGTATTATTACTATTATTGTTATTATCAATATTATTATTACTTTTATAGTTATTATTATAACTATTATAATTATTCTTATAATTACCATTATTATTATTATTATTATTATTATTATATTACTCTGTTTAGAGCACTGTAAAATATTGATAATAATGTAAAGATTAATCAGCAACCTTCTGGCAACAGTAATCCGATCAAGCATGACTAGTTTTACTGCATTTACATTTTTCCAGAGGCGGTTTCAATCAAAACAACTTTAAACTGTCAGCACTATGAAATGTGTTATCTCTGTAAATCTGCTACATTATAAATGATACACACTTTTCTATGACTAAGCATAAGTCTTACTTGGCTTGATGAAAGTCCCCTGTCCTGTTCCTGCTGTATTGCTGGCGATACATTTGAAGGTCTGCATGCTGTCCCAGTCCTGTCTGCTCACTTTGATTTGACTGATTCCGGTATACACATTATCCTTCAGTACTGGGGGATACTGGATGAAGTTGTCCATGCCAGATCCATTTTTGTCCCATGTGTAGGTCACTGAGGAGGGGGAGAAGCCAGTGGCAAGGCAGCCAAGAGTGACCGTGGTTCCGGTCCCATCACATTCCATCAGAGGGAACACAGTTGGTTTAGTTGTTGTGGCTGTCAAAAACAAAACAGAGGTGTCATTAATATACTGATAAAAAAACTCCTGATGACAGAATCATTTATCAAACACAGAACATGCAGAACACAGCATTTCAATAAGAACTACATGTAAATACCTTTTACTGTTAAATGTTTTAAAAGAGTGATCCACACAGCACATACATCTCTTCACCTTTTTGAGATGATGTTTAACCAAGCTCACTCTATTTGTGGATGTTAGTTTTATTTTTTTCTAAATATTAATGTGTATTATTTCAAATCTATAACAGACAATAATCACTGTTATTTTTACATAAATAAATAAGGCTGTAAATTTTGCAAAAATACAGCCAATTCATTGTTTTAAAACATATTACTTCTGTTCATTTACAAACATGATCGGATTGAATTATTCTTACCTGATCAGTCAATCAGACTTTATCTATAAAATGCTTTTTTCATATAATGACTTTGTAACGCAAAGTGCTGTACATCTACAACAACTTAAGATAGAATAAATTAATAAATAAAAAATATTTTAAAAAATAAAAAGACCCCCCCATCCTAAACCCAACCTCATCAGCGACCCAAAACACACTCCACAGTCCTAAGGTTAAGAACACAATTTATGCAACAATAATAATAAAAACAATAAAAATAAAATAAATGAAAAATAAAAAAGAAGTTTCTGAATGATCGGAGGAAACGCTGTCATGATATATTAATGAGGAAACACTGGAGGTAAAATAAGATGTTAAAACTCAACTCAGGAAATTAAACTCACCAAAATAAAATAATTAATAAGATAATTAAAACACTAAAACATTAAACCAGTAAAAGAAACTAAGATGCTTAAAACATTTAAACTATTATAAGAATAAAACTCAGTTCAAAGTGAGACTAAAACGGTTGGTCTTGAGTTTGCTTTTAAAAATGTGATGTTACATTTACCATTGAACCTTTTCCCCGGTATTCAGAAGCAGCTTAGTAACACTGAAATGACTTACCTTCCAGGGTAGAAAGACTATCTCTACGGACGTTTTTAACGTATTTATGCCCTCATATTTCACTTAAAACAAAATACATGAAACTTATATAAACAATGATTAAAAATGACAGCTTCTAATGTAAAAGTTCACCAGTGAGAATTCAGTTCAGAGAAAAACACAGTTTGCCTTTTACAGTGTTAACCACACGACTCAAAATTATAAGACTGAATTTAAATTCAGCCTAAATATATAAGAGAGATAGTTTGTAGTGCAAATCTTACCTGAAGTCACTGTTACCATCGTGCCTTTACCCCAGTAGTCAAAAGCACCCCAGTTATCACAGTGAACAAAGTCCTAAAGGACTACTCACAAAACCTTGATACCGTATTATACACTCACTTCTATGTCGGGCGCTTCAACAATTAAAGTCAATATGAACCTCTCAACAGACTAACTTTGAAATGAACTTTGCAGTCAGGAGTTTAAAGCCAGACGACAAATACTTCAGTTATCTCTGCCGTCTGAATACGACTACATTAAAAACACAACATTGCATCAGTAATCGATTACAAAAATATGTGCACAAATCAGAAATATTAAAATGACATACCTGAAGTGACAGTGACCATCGTGCCTTTACCCCAGTAGTCAAAAGCCCAGTTATCACAGTGAACAAAGTCAATAAGGACTACTCACAAAAACGTAAGACTGCAACTTCCACCAACTCCTCGTCACATCAACAGTTCAATTCAAAGAGAAGTATATTCTTTTATATATAACTGTGTGGTCAGGAGTTAAAAGCCTTCCAACAATTCCCCATCAGGCTACAGAATACTTAAAACTGTGTTTTCACAACTCGCTACTTGTGACCACATTAAAAAGACAACATTGCTTCAGTAATTCAATTCAGAATTTTGTTTTAAAATAAATCACACTCCTTAGAATCAGAAAAATGTAAAAATACAAACCTGAACTGACAGTGACCATCGTGCCTTTACCCCAGAGGTCAAAAGCGTACCAGCTATCACGATGAAGAAAGTCAACGTGATCTTTTCACAAGAACTCAATACTGTAAATTCCACCAACTTCTTCACAAACATGTTGCTTTAAACAACAGTTAAAATCAAAATAAATCACACTCCTCAGAATCAGTAATACATACCTGAACTGACGGTGACCATCGTGCCTTTGCCCCAGAGGTCAAAAGCGTACCCGTAATCACAGTGAAGAAAGTCAACGTGATCTTTTCACAAGAACTCAATACTGTAAATTCCACCAACTCTCTGACAAACTCTTTGCTTTTGACAACAGTTAAAATCTAAATAAACCACACTCCTTAGAATCAGAAATACATACCTGAACTGACGGTGACCATCGTGCCTTTGCCCCAGAGGTCAAAAGCTCCATAGTAATCACAGTGAAGAAAGTCAACGTGACCTTTTCACAAGAACTCAATACCGTAGCTCTCTGACAAACACTTTTCTTTAACAACAGTTAAAATCAAAATAAATCACACTCCTTAGAATCAGAAATACTAGAAATACATACCTGAAGTGACGGTGACCATGGTGCCTTTGCCCCAATAGTCAAAAGCGTAGTCACAGTGCAATAAATGATCAAACTCTGCATACAAAAACCTCTTCTCAGACATCTACGTGATCCATCAATTGGGATTTTATGATAACTCACCTTTTCAGTGTGACATTGACTTCTGCAAATAACCACTCAGAAAATAGATTGAAGTCAAACTACTTAATTTCCCCCAAAAAACACAAAATCTGCTTAAAAGTCAAAATTTGAAGAAAGGGAGTAAAAAGGAAACTGTCTTACCTGATGTTACTGTGACCATTGTGCCTTTCCCCCAGTAATCAAAAGCAGCGTCACAGTGAAGTGCATCAAAACATCCATCATACAAAAACAAGAACCTCAAACTTTCATGTCCCTGTTGTCAAAATATTCTAATTTAAACCGTGCAATTTAATTTCTAACATTGAAGACGTTATTTACCTGCTGTGACGGTCACCATTGTTCCTTTTCCCCAGTAGTTAAAAGCATCGTCACAGTGCAACAAATCAACATGTCCAATGTACAAAAACAAGCACCTTACAGATGATATGGACGCCGCTGAGGTCTGAATTTGTCAAATTAAACATTCCTATTATAAAATGTTGAACATGAGGACAGAGGAAGCTCATCTTACCTGCTGTGACGGTCACCATTGTTCCTTTTCCCCAGTAGTCAAAAGCATCGTCACAGTGCAACAAATCAACATGTCCAATGTACAAAAACAAGCACCTTACAGATGATATGGACGCCGCTGAGGTCTGAATTTGTCAAATTAAACATTCCTATTATAAAATGTTGAACATGAGGACAGAGGAAGCTCATCTTACCTGCTGTGACGGTCACCATTGTTCCTTTTCCCCAGTAGTCAAAGTAGTCATCACAGTGATTGGTTTCAATTGCACTTGAGTGCAAAAATCCCTAACCGCATGTATAATGGAACGACCTGCTCTACTTAAGGACTAAATAGATTCTACACACCTCACATTTACTCACATCTGGGTTTGTTTTTGCTGAGACCTACAGGTTAGCTTGGAAACAGTGTTTATAAACATACAGTACATTTAATAATAAAATAAACATCCACTGACTTCAATAAAACGTATTGAATTATGACTTACCAGAAGTTACTGTGACCTGGGTTCCTTTACCCCAGTAGTCAAAGTAGCCATCACAGTGATATACTGCAGTCTGTCTTTAATCCAAATACTTTAAAGTGCTGTTTGAACAATGAAAAGCAAACACGCTTCACTGACATGTTTTACCAGCCTTACAATTTATTACCCACGTCCCTGGAGATATTCATGTCCGGTGGTGAGGCTTACATAACATTAAGAGTGTTTGCCAACGGTTAGCACACACTTCCTCTTTATCACATCCTCCTGTTATTTTCAGTTACTGCAGCATGGAGTTTACAAAACCAGATATAATTGATTTAGCTGAATGACCTTCAACCTGCACATCATTACAACCCCGCGTCCAGAAAGGTCGAGTACAACAAATACAAACAGAAACTCAAAACTCCAAATTTACCTGCAAAATATGAGGTTAATTAACAACAGCCTTTCAGAGGATGGCTGTTCTCAGTTTACTGGATCTGTCCCTAACAGATAAACCATCAATAAATAAGATGAGGGGTTTCATCCCTCTCTGAAAATCTTAATAAGAACTGCAAAGTTCAAACAAGAACAGGGAAGGAACCCCTCTAGGTTGTATTTGCAGTGCATTGTCTGTAAATGCAGTCCTTGTAGCTTTTAGCATTTCAACATTAACTTTGGACTTTTGCATTTGTCCTTTTGATCTGCATCAGTTCTGCTTTTTGTTTGGGTCGTTGCAGTTTGGTTGCCCTTGGCAGCCACTGTAGCAGACAGTGTTCAGAGGGAACTTTCAATTGGCTCAATGCATGGATTAGGATACTTAAATTGTTTCTGTTTTGCATCATTGAGCTTTAGAAAACTTTGGTCCATACATCAATTAACATGCATGATCCAGCTAAAAACAGCAGCCAAGCTTTTCAGGTAACAACGTCCCAGTGGAAGGTGTATCGAGTCACATAGTCTGAGGTTTTATAAAGTTACAGAGGATAATTGGCTGTCACATGTATCAATATAAACCTTAAAAAAATCTCCCATTTCTTGAGTGGGCCATAGATAAATTGACAGTGAGAAGCTAGTGACAGAATCCATCCATCCATCCATCCATCATCCTCCGCTTATCCGCTTACACCCTGCAGAGAAAGATCATTTCAGCCGCTTGTATTCACGATCTTCTTCTTTCAGTCACTACCCACAGCTCGTGACCAGAGGTGACCTCGCCTCCACGTTTAGTAAATTGCAAATAAACTTACAACCATCTTATTCATCTTAAATGAGATGTGGCTGGGTGCACAGGTGGTGGATTGCTATTTTGAGGACTTGGAAAGTGCCAGACCAGGTTTTAATTGGTCTGGTCCATTGTATTGTACTCTCCTGAGATTTAGAGGGTGCAGTTGTGAAACCCTGAGATGGGCATAGGAGCTTCCTCATGCTCCCACTCCTTAAGAAATATCAGTTTATGTGTTGATACGTTCATACTGAGTTTCTTGATGGGACAGAGGGCCGGAGGATGGATAGCCTTTCTTCCTCATCTCAGTCTCCATGACTGAAGTGCCTCCCTTGGCTTTTGGCCCATGTGGTTTTACAAGTATCTGCAGAACAGTGACACTTTTCATGAACAGTCATTAAACTAATATCATACTTTGTGATGATTGCATTATGTAATACACCACAGAGCTTGTCTCAGATTGTCCTAGATGTTAGTAAAGACTCTTGTAACTTCACAGCTGTATCAGTTGCAGTTAATTTGCAAGATAACTTCATTTGCAAGACCACATGAAAATCCCAAACTCCAGAAATCAACCCCACTTCACTACATGTCCCACATAGCATCAGCGGTTATAAAACTTAGCTGGTTGCAAGTGTTATTGCACAGAAATACTCCGTTATCTTAATGCTAGTTTAGTTTAATCTCTGGTTGTAATGATCACTTTCTAATTCATCCAAACATGGTCTCAGTTTGACAACATGCCATGGCTCTGCGTGTGATCATACAGCATTAAAAGGTGTCCCTGTTTCAGATAGTGTGATATCAGGAGTCATCTACGCTCATGTCTGAGCTCTTTGCTTTGAGTCTGAAGGTTCAGTTTGGTAACTGGATGAGGAAACACCTGCTGCGGTGATGGTTTCCTGTGTTTGACATAAGATGTAACCCCGAGTCCAAAGTGATATGTCCGTTAATATTTGGATAGTGGCTTGTTGAGCATTTCTGGAATCCAACAGTGTATATGTTTGTTTTTAAGTGAATTCAAAGTTAGTTTAATAGTATTTGATGTGATAATCAAACACATGTTGGATCAATCCTTTTTGATCTTTAGCTTTGACTGAAAACAAACTTAATGTATGCTATGATGAAATAAACTTTAGGTGGGTAACTGACTTGCTTCTCTCAGTGTTTGAAATGATTAACTTGTCTGATGCAAAAAGCTTTGAGCAATAAGATAAAAAAAAAAATCACATTAATGCAATGAACCCTTCAACTATTCTATTAATCATGTCTTTACTTTAGGGTCTGATAATGTGGGCCAGAGTGACCTCAAACTAAAGAGAGGTCTTTCAATTACCATTCATCACCGTGGACACCCGGGCAAAGGGTCTTGACCCCATACAAAAACCTTTATCCATCATGGTCTGTGGTATTATGTTCTACAATCAATCAATCAATCAGTTAATCTTTATTTGTATCGTGCCAAATCACAACAAACTTTATCTCAAGATGCTTTTACAAACAGAGCAGGTCTAGACCACTCTATGTCAAACTATGAACAGAGACCCAACACCAAGACTCAGTCTGACCCCACCTGAATCCACCATGAGCATTGCACCTTGCAGTATTTAGCTAGCTACAGTGGAGAGGAAAAACTTCCTTTAACAGGCAGAAACCTCCAGCAGGACCAGACTCATGTTAGACACACATCAATTATAAAGCCTCCCCTTTCAATTTTTAAATCCAGCTTGTCTAACACATCCCTTCCTGAGTGATCACATTACTTTAATATTTAGAATGATATAATGATGCTATCCAAAACATACAAGTTAGTTATTCCCCCATCTTTCTTGACCTTCAACTCATATTTTAAAAAGACAGTTCACCATGCACACACAGTTTTATCTCTTAATTAACAAACTTTGAGGGAAGTTTTCATCAAGTATTTGAAAAACTAACAAAAACAACCTAACTAATTGACTTCCTTATGTTGTTAGTGTTGTGACAGAACATACCACCATTATTTAGCAGTTTACAAACTTGGTGAAATGTCTTCAGGTGGTTTTGTACATGTCTTCCTCCTTTTAGAGGTTTTTGTCATAGGATATATCACTGTGGCCGCTATACCACACTGCTATATCATCATACAAAAACTCCACCCAGTGCACTGACTGTTACTGCACACACATACTTTAACTGAAGGGCTTTCAGAATGATTTAACAAGTCAAGTTAGGAACTCATCCTGTTAAAGGAATTTATAGTTTGAAATATCTCAACTTTTATTTTCATTGAAAACTGTGGTATTGAAAAAAGAGCATTTCCAGAAAGATTAATGTAATAATCTAATAGAAGCTATTTCCATAACTGTCTCAGCTTAAAATACTTTCATTAAGTTGTAATAAAGTTAACTGTAAGTCGTCCTATATTTGCCCTTTTTATTTTATATCTCAGTAAAAACATTGTTTCATGGATATCTCCTCCTGTATGTAGGACTCAGTAACTTTGGGCCTTTGTTCAGTCAGGGTCAGGTTTTTGTATGACTATATATCACTGTGGTTGCCATTCCATCCACACTGATATATGCTCGTACAAAAACCTTTTCCTGATGTTGCTCATGGTCTTTGCCGTCTGTTGAGGAGTAGTTACTCTTTCCCAGTTTCCTTTTACAGTAAGACCATAAAACCATGAGAGAGCATCACAGTGTGACACACAACCATTAGTGTAAGGATATATAAAGACAAGGCAGGTTTATTTATAAAGAAGCATTCATACACAGAGCAATTCAAAGTGCTTTACAGAGTTAAAAACAAAAACCAGAACAGGAACAATCAACAAGAACACACAGCAAATACTTCAAACATTATATTTAATATGCATCCAGTTATGTTTGATCTACTCTCTGTGTTCTTCTGTAACTTAACATAGTAAATAGTGTTGGGTACAGACAGCAGAAGAGCAACAGCTGACGTGTTTCTGCATCAGCGTCACATTAAGTTATCAGAGGATTGAAGTTTTTGTCATTGGATGTATCACTGTGGCCGCTGCTATATTCCACACTGTGATACAGCTCCTTACAAAAACTGCAGCATGCACACTGAGCACTAAGTCAAGTCTTACTTTAATATATTTCATATTTGTGTAAAGAGTTAAGATTAGATAGTGTGAAAGAAATGAGATATTGACATGAACAGTCTTTGTTAGTTTGTTTGTGATCAGATTAGAGATGAGTTTCATGTAAACAAGTTATCTGTAAGAAAGCAGCTGAATGTTTTTCTGATGGTGAAATAAAAAGCTTTTATTAGCTGCTCTTACTTTGAACACTTTGTTATTTAAATATCCTCTTTTCCACTGAATGGTAGAAACGTGGTTCAGCTCAGTGCAGGGCAGGTTTTTGTATGACTATATATCACTGTGGTTGCCCCCCCAGTATACACAGTGCCACACACTCATACAAAAACCTTTTCCTGATACGATACACTCTGAGTGTTACTTTACATTATACAGTGTAAGCACCCGGAGCAATCAGGCAAGAGGATGACATGTTTTCTCCATTTTCCATCATTTTTACAGCTTGACTGAAATTATTCTGTCTTTAAAAAAGTCCCATTTGTCCCTCTTCAGTGATTCGAAGTCAGAAGACTGACATGGCTGCAGTGACGACAAAGTGTGTCTGTATGTCTCCCACTTTGGTCCGGCTCAGATGTCTTGGCAGTTATATTTTAGATATGATGACATATTTTATCTGATGCTTTTGTTTGTCACCTGTTACCTTTAAAATGAATTACATCCTCATTGGCCATACCTGAACTACGTCAATCAATCAAGCTTTATTTATAGAGCACCTTTCATACACATCACATGCAACCCAAAGAGCTTTACAGCAACTGGAAACAAGAAGGAGAAATAAAATAATAGCAAGACATATTAAAGTTCAAAAATGATTTTAAAATAGAGACTAATGCACACAGTTTTACTTAAAATGCACTTCTTTGCATTGGCTTTTAATACTCGTTGAACAAGACATCCAACATTTTATTTTTCTTTTATTTATTGTGTCTTTTTCTTGTGTTATCTATTGTGTTATTAATATCTATTCTTTTTAATATTTGTTTTTATTGATTGTGTTTTTAAGCTTGTACAGCACTTTGACCAACTGCGGTTGTTTTTTTAAATGTGCTCTATAAAGAAAGTTTGACTTGACAACAATAAAATATGTGCAAATAACATAAGTTAAAGCATCAAATTAACATTAAGAATATAAATAGTGAAAATAAATAAATAAAAAAAGGGTAAGGACGAGAGTTGAAGATAAAATGAAGGCTTAAAATGTCAATAAAACTGAGTAGATACATAAAAAACAAATAGTTTGAATTAATAAGATAATAAAACAACATTAAAATCAATATTAAAGTAAAAAGTAATACAATTGTTAAACCCTTCATTAAAGTCAGACTGAATAAATATGTCTTTAGTTTAAAAGTCTCATTATCTCTGTGTTTGATGTTAGCTGTAAACTAATGGTCTCTACATCAGCTCCACATTTGGTCCGTATCAGGAAGAGGTTTTCGTCACAGGATGTATCACAGTGGTTGTTATAGTGCACTGTGATATAACTCCATTCAAAAACTCCACCCTGCAAACTCCCTCTCACAACACACACATCAAACACGTGCTTTTCTGCTGTATTCTCAAATGTGTTCAAATATTTATTATTTAATAAAAACAGTTTAGTAACATTTCCAAAAGAGTCCCACTAAAACAAAAACAAATTAAGAACAAATAAGAGACAGTTTTTCAAACACACTGAAATAAAACAAAAGATCTGACCTCATCTAAAAGAGTAATAAAGCGTAGCAGCATGAAGACACACGCTCCATCAGAATGACAAACACTTCATTCACACTATTTATGTTTTCATGCATATTATCCACCTCCTGGGTGACCACAGAGATCATTCTACAATCAGTCTGTATCAGTTAAATGAATTCATGCAGTCTTCAAAGCTGTGCATGTATTGCTTCTTTTTGTTTTAGTAGACTGAATGTGTTTTAAAACATTTTCAGTGTACAAATTTATCATCTCCAGACTTCTGTCTCTCATGAGAGGTTTTTGTAACAGTGTGAATCACTGTGCCCCACCCCCCCATATACACAGTGAGATACCACAATGCAAAAACCTGTGCTGAGTCTTTCTCTGCATGCACGGTGCAACAGTTCTCCTTCTTTTCATTTAAAGTTTCATCTCAAATCTTCTTTGAGTGAAACCCACGTTTGTGTTTTCATGAATTACCATCGTTCAATGCATGAATAAAACAAACAGAACAAACCTGCATGTGATGAAAGGTGGACAGCAGCTTTATTAATGCAGTGTTGTGTATTATTTATCAGCACATGCAAAGACTTGATTTTGCATTTTGTTAGAGCTTTAGAATATGGTTCTAGCATTTATACACTGAATGGTACAAGACCAAACCTGTCCTCACCTAATATATCACACAGGTTTTTAACTGACTTTACTTGTTTCTATTTAAATTAGTGAAGAAATAGAAATTAAAAATACATTTTTAAAAAATTACCTGTCATTGTTTCATGGATATCTCCTCCTGTATGTAGGACTCAGTAACTTTGGGCCTTTGTTCAGTCAGGGTCAGGTTTTTGTATGACTATATATCACTGTGGTTGTAGTCATATCCACATTGACACATGCTCGTACAAAAACCTTTTCCTGATGTTGCTCATGGTCTTTGCCGTCTGTTGAGGAGTAGTTACTCTTTCCCAGTTTCCTTTTACAGTAAGACCATAAAACCATGAGAGAGCATCACAGTGTGACACACAACCATTAGTGTAAGGATATATAAAGACAAGGCAGGTTTATTTATAAAGAAGCATTCATACACAGAGCAATTCAAAGTGCTTTACAGAGTTAAAAACAAAAACCAGAACAGGAACAATCAACAAGAACACACAGCAAACACTTCAAACATTATATTTAATATGCATCCAGTTATGTTTGATCTACTCTCTGTGTTCTTCTGTAACTTAACATAGTAAATAGTGTTGGGTACAGACAGCAGAAGAGCAACAGCTGACGTGTTTCTGAATCAGAGTCACATTAAGTTATCAGAGGATTGAAGTTTTTGTCATTGGATGTATCACTGTGGCCGCTGCCATATGCTACACTGTGATACAGCTCCTTACAAAAACTGCAGCATGCACACTGAGCACTAAGTCAAGTCTTACTTTAATATATTTCATATTTGTGTAAAGAGTTAAGATTAGATAGTGTGAAAGAAATGAGATATTGACATGAACAGTCTTTGTTAGTTTGTTTGTGATCAGATTAGAGATGAGTTTCATGTAAACAAGTTATCTGTAAGAAAGCAGCTGAATGTTTTTCTGATGGTGAAATAAAAAGCTTTTATTAGCTGCTCTTACTTTGAACACTTTGTTATTTAAATATCCTCTTTTCCACTGAATGGTAGAAACATGGTTCAGCTCAGTGCAGGGCAGGTTTTTGTATGACTATATATCACTGTGGCTGCCCCCGTATACACAGTGCCACACACTCATACAAAAACCTTTTCCTGATACGATACACTCTGAGTGTTACTTTACATTATACAGTGTAAGCACCCGGAGCAATCAGGCAAGAGGATGACATGTTTTCTCCATTTTCCATCATTTTTACAGCTTGACTGAAATTATTCTGTCTTTAAAAAAGTCCCATTTGTCCCTCTTCAGTGATTTGAAGTCAGAAGACTGACATGGCTGCAGTGACGACAAAGTGTGTCTGTATGTCTCCCACTTTGGTCCGGCTCAGATGTCTTGGCAGTTATATTTTGGATATGATGACATATTTTATCTGATGCTTTTGTTTGTCACCTGTTACCTTTAAAATGAATTACATCCTCATTGGCCATACCTGAACTACGTCAATCAATCAAGCTTTATTTATAGAGCACCTTTCATACACATCACATGCAACCCAAAGAGCTTTACAGCAACTGGAAACAAGAAGGAGAAATAAAATAATAGCAAGACATATTAAAGTTCAAAAATGATTTTAAAATAGAGACTAATGCACACAGTTTTACTTAAAATGCACTTCTTTGCATTGGCTTTTAATACTCGTTGAACAAGACATCCAACATTTTATTTTTCTTTTATTTATTGTGTCTTTTTCTTGTGTTATCTATTGTGTTATTAATATCTATTCTTTTTAATATTTGTTTTTATTGATTGTGTTTTTAAGCTTGTACAGCACTTTGACCAACTGCGGTTGTTTTTTTAAATGTGCTCTATAAAGAAAGTTTGACTTGACAACAATAAAATATGTGCAAATAACATAAGTTAAAGCATCAAATTAACATTAAGAATATAAATAGTGAAAATAAATAAATAAAAAAAGGGTAAGGACGAGAGTTGAAGATAAAATGAAGGCTTAAAATGTCAATAAAACTGAGTAGATAAATAAAAAACAAATAGTTTGAATTAATAAGATAATAAAACAACATTAAAATCAATATTAAAGTAAAAAGTAATACAATTGTTAAACCCTACATTAAAGTCAGACTGAATAAATATGTCTTTAGTTTAAAAGTCTCATTATCTCTGTGTTTGATGTTAGCTGTAAACTAATGGTCTCTACATCAGCTCCACATTTGGTCCGTATCAGGAAGAGGTTTTCGTCACAGGATGTATCACAGTGGTTGTTATAGTGCACTGTGATATAACTCCATTCAAAAACTCCACCCTGCAAACTCCCTCTCACAACACACACATCAAACACGTGCTTTTCTGCTGTATTCTCAAATGTGTTCAAATATTTATTATTTAATAAAAACAGTTTAGTAACATTTCCAAAAGAGTCCCACTAAAACAAAAACAAATTAAGAACAAATAAGAGACAGTTTTTCAAACACACTGAAATAAAACAAAAGATCTGACCTCATCTAAAAGAGTAATAAAGCGTAGCAGCATGAAGACACACGCTCCATCAGAATGACAAACACTTCATTCACACTATTTATGTTTTCATGCATATTATCCACCTCCTGGGTGACCACAGAGATCATTCTACAATCAGTCTGTATCAGTTAAATGAATTCATGCAGTCTTCAAAGCTGTGCATGTATTGCTTCCTTTTGTTTTAGTAGACTGAATGTGTTTTAAAACATTATCAGTGTACAAATTTATCATCTCCAGACTTCTGTCTCTCATGAGAGGTTTTTGTAACAGTGTGAATCACTGTGCCCCACCCCCCATATACACAGTGAGATACCACAATGCAAAAACCTGTGCTGAGTCTTTCTCTGCATGCACGGTGCAACAGTTCTCCTTCTTTTCATTTAAAGTTTCATCTCAAATCTTCTTTGAGTGAAACCCACGTTTGTGTTTTCATGAATTACCATCGTTCAATGCATGAATAAAACAAACAGAACAAACCTGCATGTGATGAAAGGTGGACAGCAGCTTTATTAATGCAGTGTTGTGTATTATTTATCAGCACATGCAAAGACTTGATTTTGCATTTTGTTAGAGCTTTAGAATATGGTTCTAGCATTTATACACTGAATGGTACAAGACCAAACCTGTCCTCACCTAATATATCACACAGGTTTTTAACTGACTTTACTTGTTTCTATTTAAATTAGTGAAGAAATAGAAATTAAAAATACATTTTTAAAAAATTACCTGTCATTGTTTCATGGATATCTCCTCCTGTATGTAGGACTCAGTAACTTTGGGCCTTTGTTCAGTCAGGGTCAGGTTTTTGTATGACTATATATCACTGTGGTTGTAGTCATATCCACATTGACACATGCTCGTACAAAAACCTTTTCCTGATGTTGCTCATGGTCTTTGCCGTCTGTTGAGGAGTAGTTACTCTTTCCCAGTTTCCTTTTACAGTAAGACCATAAAACCATGAGAGAGCATCACAGTGTGACACACAACCATTAGTGTAAGGATATATAAAGACAAGGCAGGTTTATTTATAAAGAAGCATTCATACACAGAGCAATTCAAAGTGCTTTACAGAGTTAAAAACAAAAACCAGAACAGGAACAATCAACAAGAACACACAGCAAACACTTCAAACATTATATTTAATATGCATCCAGTTATGTTTGATCTACTCTCTGTGTTCTTCTGTAACTTAACATAGTAAATAGTGTTGGGTACAGACAGCAGCAGAGCAACAGCTGACGTGTTTCTGCATCAGCGTCACATTAAGTTATCAGAGGATTGAAGTTTTTGTCATTGGATGTATCACTGTGGCCGCTGCCATATGCTACACTGTGATACAGCTCCTTACAAAAACTGCAGCATGTACACTGAGCACTAAGTCAAGTCTTATTTTAATATATTTCATATTTGTGTAAAGAGTTAAGATTAGATAGTGTGAAAGAAATGAGATATTGACATGAACAGTCTTTGTTAGTTTGTTTGTGATCAGATTAGAGATGAGTTTCATGTAAACAAGTTATCTGTAAGAAAGCAGCTGAATGTTTTTCTGATGGTGAAATAAAAAGCTTTTATTAGCTGCTCTTACTTTGAACACTTTGTTATTTAAATATCCTCTTTTCCACTGAATGGTAGAAACATGGTTCAGCTCAGTGCAGGGCAGGTTTTTGTATGACTATATATCACTGTGGCTGCCCCCGTATACACAGTGCCACACACTCATACAAAAACCTTTTCCTGATACGATACACTCTGAGTGTTACTTTACATTATACAGTGTAAGCACCCGGAGCAATCAGGCAAGAGGATGACATGTTTTCTCCATTTTCCATCATTTTTACAGCTTGACTGAAATTATTCTGTCTTTAAAAAAGTCCCATTTGTCCCTCTTCAGTGATTCGAAGTCAGAAGACTGACATGGCTGCAGTGACGACAAAGTGTGTCTGTATGTCTCCCACTTTGGTCCGGCTCAGATGTCTTGGCAGTTATATTTTGGATTTGATGACATATTTTATCTGATGCTTTTGTTTGTCACCTGTTACCTTTAAAATGAATTACATCCTCATTGGCCATACCTGAACTACGTCAATCAATCAAGCTTTATTTATAGAGCACCTTTCATACACATCACATGCAACCCAAAGAGCTTTACAGCAACTGGAAACAAGAAGGAGAAATAAAATAATAGCAAGACATATTAAAGTTCAAAAATGATTTTAAAATAGAGACTAATGCACACAGTTTTACTTAAAATGCACTTCTTTGCATTGGCTTTTAATACTCGTTGAACAAGATATCCAACATTTTATTTTGCTTTTATTTATTGTGTCTTTTTCTTGTGTTATCTATTGTGTTATTAATATCTATTCTTTTTAATATTTGTTTTTATTGATTGTGTTTTTAAGCTTGTACAGCACTTTGACCAACTGCGGTTGTTTTTTTAAATGTGCTCTATAAAGAAAGTTTGACTTGACAACAATAAAATATGTGCAAATAACATAAGTTAAAGCATCAAATTAACATTAAGAATATAAATAGTGAAAATAAATAAATAAAAAAAGGGTAAGGACGAGAGTTGAAGATAAAATGAAGGCTTAAAATGTCAATAAAACTGAGTAGATAAATAAAAAACAAATAGTTTGAATTAATAAGATAATAAAACAACATTAAAATCAATATTAAAGTAAAAAGTAATACAATTGTTAAACCCTACATTAAAGTCAGACTGAATAAATATGTCTTTGGTTTAAAAGTCTCATTATCTCTGTGTTTGATGTTAGCTGTAAACTAATGGTCTCTACATCAGCTCCACATTTGGTCCGTATCAGGAAGAGGTTTTCGTCACAGGATGTATCACAGTGGTTGTTATAGTGCACTGTGATATAACTCCATTCAAAAACTCCACCCTGCAAACTCCCTCTCACAACACACACATCAAACACGTGCTTTTCTGCTGTATTCTCAAATGTGTTCAAATATTTATTATTTAATAAAAACAGTTTAGTAACATTTCCAAAAGAGTCCCACTAAAACAAAAACAAATTAAGAACAAATAAGAGACAGTTTTTCAAACACACTGAAATAAAACAAAAGATCTGACCTCATCTAAAAGAGTAATAAAGCGTAGCAGCATGAAGACACACGCTCCATCAGAATGACAAACACTTCATTCACACTATTTATGTTTTCATGCATATTATCCACCTCCTGGGTGACCACAGAGATCATTCTACAATCAGTCTGTATCAGTTAAATGAATTCATGCAGTCTTCAAAGCTGTGCATGTATTGCTTCTTTTTGTTTTAGTAGACTGAATGTGTTTTAAAACATTATCAGTGTACAAATTTATCATCTCCAGACTTCTGTCTCTCATGAGAAGTTTTTGTAACAGTGTGAATCACTGTGCCCCAGCTGCTACCCGCGTCCACAGTGAGATACCACAATGCAAAAACCTGTGCTGAGTCTTTCTCTGCATGCACGGTGCAACAGTTCTCCTTCTTTTCATTTAAAGTTTCATCTCAAATCTTCTTTGAGTGAAACCCACGTTTGTGTTTTCATGAATTACCATCGTTCAATGCATGAATAAAACAAACAGAACAAACCTGCATGTGATGAAAGGTGGACAGCAGCTTTATTAATGCAGTGTTGTGTGTTATTTTTCAGCACATGCAAAGACTTGATTTTGCATTTTGTTAGAGCTTTAGAATATGGTTCTAGCATTTATACACTGAATGGTACAAGACCAAACCTGTCCTCACCTAATATATCACACAGGTTTTTAACTGACTTTACTTGTTTCTATTTAAATTAGTGAAGAAATAGAAATTAAAAATACATTTTTAAAAAATTACCTGTCATTGTTTCATGGATATCTCCTCCTGTATGTAGGACTCAGTAACTTTGGGCCTTTGTTCAGTCAGGGTCAGGTTTTTGTATGACTATATATCACTGTGGTTGTAGTCATATCCACATTGACACATGCTCGTACAAAAACCTTTTCCTGATGTTGCTCATGGTCTTTGCCGTCTGTTGAGGAGTAGTTACTCTTTCCCAGTTTCCTTTTACAGTAAGACCATAAAACCATGAGAGAGCATCACAGTGTGACACACAACCATTAGTGTAAGGATATATAAAGACAAGGCAGGTTTATTTATAAAGAAGCATTCATACACAGAGCAATTCAAAGTGCTTTACAGAGTTAAAAACAAAAACCAGAACAGGAACAATCAACAAGAACACACAGCAAACACTTCAAACATTATATTTAATATGCATCCAGTTATGTTTGATCTACTCTCTGTGTTCTTCTGTAACTTAACATAGTAAATAGTGTTGGGTACAGACAGCAGCAGAGCAACAGCTGACGTGTTTCTGCATCAGCGTCACATTAAGTTATCAGAGGATTGAAGTTTTTGTCATTGGATGTATCACTGTGGTAGCTCCCGCTATATACCACACTGTGATACAGCTCCTTACAAAAACTGCAGCATGCACACTGAGCACTAAGTCAAGTCTTACTTTAATATATTTCATATTTGTGTAAAGAGTTAAGATTAGATAGTGTGAAAGAAATGAGATATTGACATGAACAGTCTTTGTTAGTTTGTTTGTGATCAGATTAGAGATGAGTTTCATGTAAACAAGTTATCTGTAAGAAAGCAGCTGAATGTTTTTCTGATGGTGAAATAAAAAGCTTTTATTAGCTGCTCTTACTTTGAACACTTTGTTATCTAAGGCAGGTTTATTTATAAAGAAGCATTCATACACAGAGCAATTCAAAGTGCTTTACAGAGTTAAAAACAAAAAACAGAACAGGATCAATCAACAAGAACACACAGCAAACACTTCAAACATTATATTTAATATGCATCCAGTTATGTTTGATCTACTCTCTGTGTTCTTCTGTAACTTAACATAGTAAATAGTGTTGGGTACAGACAGCAGCAGAGCAACAGCTGACGTGTTTCTGCATCAGAGTCACATTAAGTTATCAGAGGATTGAAGTTTTTGTCATTGGATGTTTCACTGTGGATAGCTGATATGTTCCACACTGTGATACAGCTCCTTACAAAAACTGCAGCATGTACACTGAGCACTAAGTCAAGTCTTATTTTAATATATTTCATATTTGTGTAAAGAGTTAAGATTAGATAGTGTGAAAGAAATGAGATATTGACATGAACAGTCTTTGTTAGTTTGTTTGTGATCAGATTAGAGATGAGTTTCATGTAAACAAGTTATCTGTAAGAAAGCAGCTGAATGTTTTTCTGATGGTGAAATAAAAAGCTTTTATTAGCTGCTCTTACTTTGAACACTTTGTTATTTAAATATCCTCTTTTCCACTGAATGGTAGAAACGTGGTTCAGCTCAGTCAGGGTCAGGTTTTTGTATGACTATATATCACTGTGGTTCCCGTCATATCCACATTAACACATGCTCGTACAAAAACCTTTTCCTGATGTTGCTCATGGTCTTTGCCGTCTGTTGAGGAGTAGTTACTCTTTCCCAGTTTCCTTTTACAGTAAGACCATAAAACCATGAGAGAGCATCACAGTGTGACACACAACCATTAGTGTAAGGATATATAAAGACAAGGCAGGTTTATTTATAAAGAAGCATTCATACACAGAGCAATTCAAAGTGCTTTACAGAGTTAAAAACAAAAACCAGAACAGGAACAATCAACAAGAACACATAGCAAACACTTCAAACATTATATTTAATATGCATCCAGTTATGTTTGATCTACTCTCTGTGTTCTTCTGTAACTTAACATAGTAAATAGTGTTGGGTACAGACAGCAGCAGAGCAACAGCTGACGTGTTTCTGCATCAGCGTCACATTAAGTTATCAGAGGATTGAAGTTTTTGTCATTGGATGTATCACTGTGGTAGCCGCTCCCGCTATATACCACACTGTGATACAGCTCCTTACAAAAACTGCAGCATGCACACTGAGTACTTAAGAATATAAAGAGTTAAAATAATTAAATTAAAAAGGATAAGTGTTGAAAAAAAAAATGAAGGCTTAAAATATCAATAAAACCGAGTAGATAAATTAGAAGTAATGAATTAAAATTAAATTAAATGGATAAGTGGATAAAGATAGCTCATTCATAAACGGTGAGCTGTTTAATAATTCTAGTATTGCTGACATCTTTTTAAAACTTCTTGTAGTGATATTATTTTTAACCTTTATAGATTTCACAGACAAGTAACAGAAGTATAAAAATATCACCAGCAGTAAAAGCTACTCACAGAGGAGGGACTGAAATGACCAGACATGACCTTGATCTACTTTCATCAAAACAAGAGTTCACTTCATGAGCATGCCACCAGATGGCAGCCTTCACTTACTTTTTAACATGTTTTGGCCGAGCACAGAAGCATCCTCCTCTCTGCAGCTTCACTCTCAGCTGTGACTCAGAGTCTCTTACCCCTCGCTCTCCTCCCTTCATTTCCCCTCTTCCCTGTCCTGACTGATAAACGCTCCTCCTGCTCACTAAAACACTGAATTACACATTTATTAACAAGTACAACTTTTTATCTGACAGCCTTAGGGAAGTATTTTTTAATTGAGTGAGATTAATAATAAAACATGTGTTATAATAAATTATATAAGAAAAAACAACAAACTATATTTTTTACAGATATTAAAGATGCTTTTATTCAAGTCGTTAAGAACAAGTTCATCAGTGCAGAAAGTTTTTCTAAACTCATTTTACATATACATCAAGAATCAAGCAAATATTACAGTGTGAATGAATTTTAACACATAGTTACAAACACATGATCAGCCAACCTTTCATTGATTAAAAATAATTGATTAAAAAATGATAAGGTGGATTTAAAGTTAAGTATACTTCAGCCCACTGTATCTTTGTTTGGACTTCAAAAGCACACCCTCAAAGTTTGCCTTAACTTGCCTATGAGCAACACATCAGACAGCAGAGACATGGGAGTGAAAGACATGAAGGAGAAATGACTCATTATTTTATCTAGGATGAATAATGTTCAGAAAGAAACTCAAGGTCACAACAACAGTTAGCGCTAAAGTGTCCTTAACCCCATTCAGAAAACAGGGGTTAGACACAGACAGACCTGCAGGACAGGCCAGTCCTGTTGTAAAAGGTCTCTATTGTAAGCTGCCATGATGTTCTACAAACTAAGAAGAACCCTCATATGTATGAAGGTACATTTGTTGCAAAATGCACAAGCTTGTAGACTTGATGTGAGAACCTGCAGAATACGATTTGAGAACTTGTGGATAAAAAAATCTGAATTTGAAGTCACAGAAAAAAACTACCTACAAGGGAGCTTGTGGAAAATATTCATACAACCGTGTTCTGAATGTGAAGTCACACAAAAAATATTGGCACGTGTATAGATTGATATTTACAACCACAACTCAGTGATAATAATATTCAAAATGTAAAGTTATGGTGATGCCGTTTATTGACTGCTAAATCATAACGCCAATCTACCAAAACATAGCTTTTGGAATAAACTTAACCTGGGTTGGTGAGCCATAGCGCTTCGTCTTCTGACTTCTGATTGGTTAAACCCTCACCCCACCTCTCACCCCCACCACAGCAACAAGTTCAAGTTTGTTTTGCAACACATTGTCGCAAGAAGTATGCAGATTTGTTACTATTACAAGTAAAAAATGAAACATACAAGTTCAGATTCTTGATCCACAAGTTCTCAAATCGTATTCTACATGTTCTCACATCAAGTCTACAAGCTTATGCATTTTGCAACATATGCACCTTCATACATATGTACCTATGTTCATCTCTGTATCACACAAGAACTCATCAATCTGAAGCATGCAGCAAAATACAGAATCACATAAAACACAAACAACACTCTCTGTAGAGCTTTTGTGTCGTCTTTGTTACTGCGTTTGTTTTCAGTGTGCACATCAGCCACTCCACGCTTGGATTCATACTGATATGCAAACATGTGCAGTGAATGTCTTCGAGGAAGCTTATTCTTAGCTCTGGCAGTTTCTACAAAGTGTCACTGTCACAGGTGTGTTCCCAGGGGTGCAGAGAGAGAGAGGGGAAGTGGCTCTCTAAAGATGATATGTTTAGCATCACAAGGAAGTGAGAGTTTGAATTCTAACAGAAGTTTGGAACATGTTGACTTGATGTGGTGTTATTTTAGAGGTTCTGAGATCTCTGTGTTGCCCCTCAAGTAACGACAAAATCCTCAAAAGCTGCAAAATATATTCATCCGTATCACTGAAAGACACAGCTGTTATTCTCCCTACAACAGTTACAGGTAAATATTTAAGAGTTTTTAAAGCATTAAACGTGAAATATTCATTTAAAAGTTCACAGCAATTTGAAGATTATGCAAAGGTGTTAAAAAGTCCTCATAAAATAATAATACTTCTCTGTGCTGTGCATCCATTCCTTCCTTAGTGACTCCTCATCTGCAAAAGAAGCAAATCATTACTTTATGTCATGATCTGATTGTTTGATACAAATAGTCTCTGTCTTTCTCTCTCTCTTCATCTCCCTCTATCCCTCTCTCTATCACCTCTCTCTCTCTTCATCTCCCTCTATCCCTCTCTCCAACACGGTCTCAGATTCAGATGTGTGTCTAACATGAGTCTGGTCCTGCTGGAGGTTTCTGCCTGTTAAAGGAAGTTTGTCCTTGCCACTGTAACTTGCTAAATGCTGCAAAGTGCTCTGCTCATGGTGGATTAAGATGAGATCAGACTGAGTCCGGTCTGTAAGATGGGACTGGATCTGATCCGGTCTTGATGTTGGGTCTTTGTTAATAATAGAACATAGAGTACGGTCTAGACCGGCTCTGTTTGGAAAGAGTCTGAGGAGAACGTTTGTTGGGATTTGGCGCTTTATAGATAAAGACACAGTTCTGGTTGGTTGATTTTATTCTCATTTTATAGCATTAATATCAAAGGTTTCCTCCTAAAGAAGAAAATAATTTTGTTTTATATTTGAACACCTTATTGATTCTTTTTTTATGTGCAGTGAAGAATTTAAAACTCACTCGTCATAACTCTGCTGACAGATGAAACTGCTGTGGTGGTACTAAAATCAATTACATAACTCTCCTTATTCACTCACTTTTATTGAACGATATTACTTCATAAACTATAAACACAACTTGATGATAAGGTCTGCAGCTGACCATTTTTTGACTATGCAGTATCTTTTCTTCTTTTGCACATTTTGATCTGCAAAGACCAAAAGATGACGCTGCACCCACTCATAAGTCGGTCCAAAGTGACTTGCCTTTGTGTAAACGTATTGTTTGTGTCAGTGATTCATGTCCTTGCATTATTCAAAATGCTAATTGTAAAATATAATGCAATAACTGATAAGTTAGTGAAACTGAAATGTAGAAAAAGGCCCCGTGTTTACCTTGACCAGGCTGATTATCATGCTATAGAGGAAAGAGGATATGAAGAGCAGTATGAAAGAGAAGGCTGTGGACCACAGGCTGCTGAAGTCATCATCTTCATTGGTGTAATTTCTCCAGTTCAGAAGATAACTCTTACTTATCTCTGAAGAAAGATATAAGAAGAGGAAGGTAAAGGTGGTTAGATAAGAAGTGTGAGTGAGGGTGTGTGAGTCAACAAACCCCATGTATGTTCAGATTTAGTATAAACCTCTTGGACTCGCTCTGTGGTCATTTCTCCAGTTCAAATATGAAACGGCAAATAAACCAATTACTTTGTGTTGGCGTCAAATAGTTAAATACATGTAACAGACTTTTCTCCATGCAACATTTATTTGAAACAGTCAGCACACTTCACAGGCTGTTAGGTATCCAACAAACACAGATAAACAGGAAGGTTATTTTTACACTGACAAAGACTGGTTGACGTAAGAGGGTGCACAATTACAACACCAGAGGTTACACACACACACACACACACACACACACACACACACACACACACACACACACACACACACACACACACACACACACACACACACACAGAACAAAACATGAATGCTAAACAACACTTAAAGCACACTCTTCTGTTAGTCACACCCACAGGAGTTACCCTGGGCTTTAGACACTCCTTTTGGATCCATGCGGCCTTTGCTGCCAGCAGGCCAGACGTTGCAGTTAAACATGTAGTTGTCGTCCCACTTCTTCTTGGTTGTGTAGTAAATGCTTGTTACCAAGTAGACACCCTGGTTCTTCTGCAGGGGGAAGTCAATGCCATCTTCATAGTTGGAAATCTTTTGCCCCTTAGACTCCGTCCAGGCAATGTAGTGATCCCGCTGTACTGAACTGGAGACCAGACACACCAGAGTGACCTTGCCTGTGTTATTGATGTCCTCCTCTGGGAGGATGTGGACGGTCACTTCTGGGTTGTTTCCAACTGAAAGAGGATCAACAGGATTTAAGTTCACTGTACACTTACTACTACATGTTTGTGTGTCTCACAGGTTACTGTTTTAACAAGGAGTGAGTAACAAACCTGCTTTTTTGACAGTTAGGTGTTGAATTATTGGTGCCATATCGTCACTTTCAGCAGAACAACGCACTTTGTTGATACTCTGCCACTCTGTGTAACTCAGAGTCAGCGTGCTGATTTTGCTGTATTGACCATCTGTCAGTAAATGTTCAGCAATGGTCTCCTTCACAATGCGTTCATCAATTTGCCAAGTTATTTTCTTGTCATTTACAGCGGTCCGGTCTTGTCCAGAAACGATGCACTCCAGTTTTGCCTGGTTGTTGGTGAACAGTTCTTTGGGACTGGGTTGGTTCAGGGTGACAGTAAATGATGCCGCTGTTAACTCTGGAGGAGAGGGCTCTATGCAGTTGAAAAGGGACAGAGATGGCAATTGGTTTATATTCAGAGTAATGTATGAAAATATACAAAGAAAAAAAAAGAAGAATTCTGAACATAATAAAAAGGATTAGACATTAGAGAGGCATTATAGTATATCACATACTCTTCACTGTCACATTCATGGAGTCTCCAGGATAAGTCAAAGTACATTCGAAGGACTTCCCTGAGCTCCAGTCAGATTTTGACACTTGAACCAAACTGAGTCCTGTATATTTGTTGCCACCAACAGCTGCAGGGTATTGTGCAGAGGTTAAACTGGTCCCACTGGCATCGGTCCACTGGAAAGTACTCGATGGGGTGAAGTCATGTGCCAAACAACCAACAGTGATTTCATTTCCAGTCCGGGAGTTGCATTGAGCCACAGGATAGAGAGTGGGTGTGGGCACAGGTCCTTTATAAAGAGATTTAAAGAGTTAAATCAGCAGGATGGAAAAACACATAGATTATCACAACTGCTCATCTTGAACCTTTTCAAAAATCAAACCCAAAGTCTTAATATCAAATCAGTAACAACACATAAATGACTAACAGCACTCTCTTTATTATAACATACACACTACCAGTCAAACGTTTGGACACTCCTTCTCATTCAATGGTTTTTATTTATTTTAATTATGTTCAACATTGTAGATTAATACTGAAGACATCAACACTATGAAATAATCTGGTTTTACCATAATCTGGATTACAACAGGAGTCAAATAGGACTATCCACTGTGTACTAACCCTACCTCTGAACAACACAACTGATGGTCTCACACACATTAAGAAGGCAAGTCATTCCAGGAGACCACTTCATGAAGCAGACTGAGAGAAACCATTCCAGGAGACCACTTCATGAAGCAGACTGAGAGAATACCAAGAGGAAAAAGGGGGCTACTTTACAGAATCTAAAATATAAAACATATTCTGCTTTGTTGAACACTTTTTAAAAAATTAAATAATTTCTTTCATAGTTTTGATGTCTTTGGTATTAATCTACAGTGTTTACAATCATTAACATAAATACAAACCCTTGACTGAGACGGTGTTTCCAAACTTTTGACTGGTAGTGTTTATCATCTGATAAATTTGGCTGAATTTTTTTAACGTTTATATTTTTTAATACTGGACAATCTAGGTATCACTTTTCAGAATACCTCATTGTGAATATAAAAATGTCATTCTTTGCTGGAAAATTTAAGTATTCAAAAACTTAAATTAATCTTTATTTTTTGTAAAAGTAGAACGCCAGATTAACGGGAACAGCTTTGTATAATATAATTAATAATAGTTGTTAAAAAACTGTAAAAAGTGATAAAATAAAAACTTAAATAAATGAATTGCACACATTTTTACATTAGTTAAGAAACTCTTGGTATTTTTTTGGGGCATTTTTTCACAGTTAAAAGCCGTTTAATAAAAACTATTGATTGATTTTGACTTATGAACAGATTGAAGGAAACTTAAAGCTCACATCAGCAATCTAAACAAAACACTGCTCTGTGGACTCAAAATATATATACATTAATAATATATCAAAACAATTGTTTTAATAACTTGAATTATTATTGAAAACAGAGTATTTTTAAAACTGTAATAAGTTAAAGGTTAGAGAATAAAATAAAATGTATTATTATTATTATTCTAAATCACTTGAAGGGTTTTCTCAAAAGTTCAGACAGTATTTAACTGTATGAACTTAACACACGGACTTAATGTTAAACCATACAAAGTTAATATCTACAGTATGTTCAGATTGAAACAGCCTTACTTCTTGAGTCTCCACAGCATAAAACAATTATTAACAGTGTTTAAAAACAGCAGCAGTTACAATCCCAGCCTGTTAGATCAAACGGGTAAATTAAAACAAACTGTCTTGAGTTAAATTACGTCACAAATAACTTTTTAAAATACTTTCTAGGAAACCATTACACCAACAACCATCCTCTCTTTGGCTCTCTAGTTTTGGTAACTGATTCACGAAGCATTAAATCTGAGTCTACCTTCTCTAAATCAATAATCACTTAATAAATAAAATACAGTGACAGATCGTTGTTTAGATTTGACTTACCTGAAGAAACGATGACTGTAGTCCCCTTACCCCAGAGGTCAAATGCATCACAGTGATACATCCCAACTCACTGCTTGAACAAAAACCTGAAGGACCAGAAAACACTCTGAAAATATCCCCAAAGGGTTTAAATCACTAAGTCTTGTTGAGCGTGAAGCCCTGCTGTCTTTTTGTCAGCTCCAGAACATTTTGATTTGTGTTAACTTTTTAAAGTTGAGATTTAATCAGAGTAACATTTACATACAGGAACAAGCTGTGACTCTAAACTTTTAAAAAGAGGACTTTAATGACAAATCTGCTTTAAAAAATAATTAACCCAATATTTACCTCATGTTTCTGAGAGACACACTTTGTCCTGTGCTCATTTGTCCATCATAAGAAGAGTAGGGTTTAAGATTGTTGCTCTTAGGTTTTTGTACGGCTTCATATCACAGTGCCCCACCCCATGTATCACTGTGATAAACCCTTGTGCAAAAACCCAACGCTGTTTCCTACAGTGCTGCACAGTGAGGAGACCTAAACTATCAGCAGTCATTTTCAACTACACAAAACTTAAGTTCTAATAGTTTTTCTGGTTAATCATAGATTAAATTCTCATTTTTGAATAGTTTATAACATTTATATTTATAACATATAACATTAAAATATTCATTTAAAACGAGAAGCTGTCAAACTCTGCAGTCAAGGCATTTAAAATCACGAGACACGTCAGAGTTCAGCGATGATAATGTTTTAGTCCTTTATGCCATCAGTGAGTTTGACAGATAAGGAGTAAGAGTTTTTGTTAGCAGCCTTTATCAGCAGATGAGTATTAATTGGTTCTCATAGAGGGATGTGAAGCTCTAATTCTAGCAGTGGTTGATAAATCAAGATGCATCTGGGGGGGGGGGGTTTGTAAGTATTCTCATCCAACAAACGGGGTCCCTCTGCAAACGTCTGGGAACCCCTTGTATAAAATGTGACTCTGTAGCTGATATTTGACTCTGTCTCTGCTCGTGAGTGGACTTTTGTTTTCTGTCTCCTCTCTCCCCTCATCGTGTCCTGTGCATGCATTAGTATTGTTCCTAGAGGACACGAGGTCAGACCATGCAGAGGGATCTGACAGGCTGTTTCATTGCTCAGAAGTTAAAGTTGGATGTGAATTTAGTTGTAGTTGTATTCTCTGTTTCATAAGAAACAACTTGAGGTCTACTTTTGGACTAAAGTTGAGCCCTGAATCGTGAGTCTGGTGTTTCCTTTCTTAGATCTCTATATATGTTCAGTAACATTAGTCAGTCCAGTGAGGGGGACTGGGTCCTGAGGGATCTGGTATAGCTGTGTGACTGTGAGTCTGTGTGGCACAATAAGAAACAGCAGCCCTCAGAATATCCACATGCAGGTCTGCTTTGTCTCTGAGGATTGAAAACTTGAACCCTCTGAGAGTCGTGTTGATTATTAATATCAGGAACTAGTTTCAGTCCTCTTCCTGGACTCTGTCCGGTTCAGTAGATCCAGTAGCTGTTGACTTTGAATCCAGAGCCTGCTCAGGTTAAAGTGTGAGTTTCTCTGAGTCTTGTTTCTACGCTCCATGACATCAGATGACCTTTTTGAAAAGATGATAGCAGACAAACACAGCAGGTGTCTTTCAGATCCCACAGCTGCTGGTCTGTGGAGGTTTTTGTGCAGCTGCTCCGCTGTCCTCACTCACTGTGTCTCTCGAGCGCAGTAGTAAACAGCAGAGTCTTCAGCTGTCAGGCTCTGAACCTGGAGGTACTGAGTGCTGCTGGGCACATCTTCAGTCATGGGGAAACGACTCTGGAAGGAGCTGGCATAGCTAGCAGAGTTTGAACCTGTGTCCATCCTCCCAATCCACTCCAGAGCTCTCCCTGGTCTCTGTCGTATCCAGTGGATATAGTAGCTCGTCATGTCAAACCCAGATATGACACATGACATCCTCACGGTCTCTCCAGCTCGCTTCACCTCAGAGGGAGTCTGCTCCAGTTTGATCTCACTCCAAACTCCTGCAGTCATAGAAATCATGATCAGTCTCAAACAAACTAGTCAGAGCAGGTTGGACATGTCCTTAAAGAACTGAAACAGAATTCATTTTCTCACCATGAACAGCAACAACGAGTAATAAACTCCAGATAACAGTGATGTCCATTCTGTAGTTCAGAGCTCTGTAATCTCTGTTTATTAAAGATGCCTGAAACTGTCCGAGTGCTGCCACAAGTTCCTGATGTGTTTATGAAGATGAGCGGTTTGCATAGCCCTCCCTCTGCAGCATCTCAATGGATCATGTGACACAGCTACAGATACATTTCCATAAGCAGAGTGTCTCTACAGCTGAGGAGCAGACTGAGAAATATCATGAAGCTCTGATCAGGGACTCAGTCCTGAACCAGCTGATGAGGGGACACACCGTCTTGTCCTCCATGATGACTTTAGACTCGTGGTTAACAGATTTTAAAATCTTGGTCAGGAACAAAGAAGAAGATTATTTGTGGACGAGTGGGAGCTCTGTTGTTTAAGTAGTTCTGTTCTTCTAAAACCATCAAAGTGAAGCAGCAATGATCTGAAGGAGAACGAGACTGAGTCAGAGACAGACAGGCTGTAATATGTTCCTGTAGTATTTAGGACACTCGTTCATACTGATGTGTTTGCTGTTGTTGGAGATATATGAGAAAGTGATTATGACATGAACTCAGTTTAAGTCATGTGATCAGTGGTCAGATTATACGCTCTGTTGAAATGATGTTTGTGGGGTCATTTTTAATGTTTCATGAGAGTCCAGCTCTCTCCAAGGATCCGTCAGTCAAGTAAAGACAACTCCTGCAGGTTTTTGTACAGCTGCTCAGCCAGCTCGTGTCACTGTGGCTCTCTGGCACAATAATAAACTGCAGAATCTTCAGTCTGCAGACTGTTCGTCTGCAGATACACCTGCTGTCTGCTGTCGTCTCTGGAGATGGTGAACCGGCCTTTCACTGACTCAGAGTAGTAGATGCTGACACTATCATATCTGATATAAGCAATCCACTCCAGTCCTTTTCCAGGAGCCTGTCTGACCCAGTTCATAGAGTGGCTACTGAATGTGAACCCAGAGCCTGTACAGGTCAGTGTGTGGGATCCTCCAGGACTTTTAACCACTGGTTCAGATTCAGTCAGAGTCTGAGCATCAACACCTGTAAGGTAGATGAATAAATATCAAGTTGAATAAGCTGGAAACACAAAGTAATGCTGTGTAAAATCAATATGATTGAAGATCTCCACCTGCCCAGCAGACAGTTAGAAGCAGCAGTCCTGTCCTATAGTCCATCATGTTAAAGTGTGTGTCCACTGTCCTCTGTCCTCCTCTCTGCAGTCACATAAGTAGAGGAGGAACACGGCTCACTTTGCATTGACTCCTCCTTTCAGAGAGAGTGATCCCATTTGCATGAACTTCTCCTCTCATGGATGATGGAGTTTGACTCTTTGTTTGATCCTCTTGGAAACATTGGATAACTCTGACAACATTTAGATAAATGTAGTTTGAGGCAAAGTAAAGATTCATGTTTGTAATGCATCCTCCAACCAACAACAGTTTTTCATAAAGAGCAACTCAAACACAAACACTGACACACAGTTTACTTCCTCGTGTGTCAGGAGAAAGTCAGGTTTCTTTTGATTCCTACTTTGATTTTGTCAAATGAGGTCAATCCAATCCCAGTTTGTGTCAAAGGGTGTTTGAATGAAGGAATATTTGATGGTTCCTGACTTGGTAGATGAAGACTGTTTCTTAAAGAGTAGCTGTTAGCTAACAGAGTGAGCTCATTAACTCTCAAATATTGGTTCAGTCAGAAAACAGACTTTTGGAGGATTTATAAATGTGTATGTGTGTTTAGTCTCTGTTACTAAGCTGCTGTTTGATCATTGTTGGTCTGAGGGCTCCTCCTCTGGTGGCTTCATGTCACAGGTGTTCAGGCTCTGAGGGGTTTTTGTTCAGCTCTACAGATGGTTTGTGTTGTTGTGGGGCTCTGGCACAGTAATACACAGCAGAGTCTCCAGCTGTCAGACTGCTCATCTGCAGATAGACCTGGTCCACATCGTTGTCTCTGGAGATGGTGAAGCGATTCTGCACTGATGTGGAATAAGCTTTAGTGCTTCCACTCGGAGCAGAAATGTAAGAAACCCACTCCAGTCCTTTTCCTGCAGCTTGTCTGATCCAGGCAAGATCAGCGTCTCCATCTGAGATCCCTGAGTACGTACAGGTCAGTCTGTGGGACTCTCCAGGTCTCTTCACCACAGGTTCAGACTCAGTCAGAGTCTGACTCCAAACCACTGAGGAGAAATTACAGATCAACACACAGCCGAACACAAACCTCGACACAGAGATGAGAACGAGTGAATCTTACCAGAAACTGATGACAGCATGAGAAATGTTCTCCATGGAGCTGAAGTCATGGTAGAAATGTGTGTGTGTGTGTGTGTGTGTGTGTGTGTGTCTGGTTGGGGGACTGCTTTGTCCTCCGTTTGCAGGGAGATTATCAGGGATGGAAGTGATGAAGATTTGCATTGACTCCACCTCACTGCTGAAAATGAAAAGCATGAAGACTCTGCCTCAGATTTCTTTACTGTGTCTGTTTTGAAATGACTGGATTCATCAAGGCTGCTTTGAAAAGACACAAAACTCAAGAAAGTGGATCCATCCAGTCCTCAGGACCAGATTCTGAAGAGTCTTCAGACAAAGTGACATTAAAGTTAACTTCTGATCCATGATGACGTATTGCAAAGAGGCGTTTATGTCCAGAAGTGAGGAACACATTTGTTTGTAGAGTCGTACCAAAATGATTTTCATCTTCCAATCAGCTTCATATTACTCATCACTTTCTCAATGAACAAGTGAAATAAGGCAAGTTTATTTATAGCACATTTAAAAGACGTGTTGAGAGGATATTAAAGATCACAGACATTTATGAAACCATCACTGTGTGACATTTTGACCTTCTTTTATTACTTTATCAAACAGCATGTTTCATGGAGGACATTACAGTTTGAAATGGATGCAGATGTTGGTGAAACAGGAAATGATGTTCATGTTTGAATCACTTTAAATGTCTTCTTTTGGAAATGTGGTCTGCTTTGTCTCTGAGGATTGAAAACTTGAACCCTCTGAGAGTCGGGTCCAGAGCCTGCTCAGGTTAAAGTGTGAGTTTCTCTGAGTCTTGTTTCTACGCTCCATGACATCAGATGACCTTTTTGAAAAGATGATAGCAGACAAACACAGCAGGTGTCTTTCAGATCCCACAGCTGCTGGTCTGTGGAGGTTTTTGTGCAGCTGCTCCGCTGTCCTCACTCACTGTGTCTCTTCGAGCGCAGTAGTAAACAGCAGAGTCTTCAGCTGTCAGGCTCTGAACCTGGAGGTACTGAGTGCTGCTGGGCACATCTTCAGTCATGGGGAAACGACTCTGGAAGGAGCTGGCATAGCTAGCAGAGTTTGAACCTGCATTCATCCTCCCAATCCACTCCAGAGCTCTCCCTGGTCTCTGTCGTATCCAGTGGATATAGGCACTCGTCATGCTAAACCCAGATATGACACATGACATCCTCACGGTCTCTCCAGCTCGTTTCACCTCAGAGGGAGTCTGCTCCAGTTTGATCTCACTCCAAACTCCTGCAGTCATAGAAATCATGATCAGTCTCAAACAAACTAGTCAGAGCAGGTTGGACATGTCCTTAAAGAACTGAAACAGAATTCATTTTCTCACCATGAACAGCAACAACGAGTAATAAACTCCAGATAACAGTGATGTCCATTCTGTAGTTCAGAGCTCTGTAATCTCTGTTTATTAAAGATGCCTGAAACTGTCCGAGTGCTGCCACAAGTTCCTGATGTGTTTATGAAGATGAGCGGTTTGCATAGCCCTCCCTCTGCAGCATCTCAATGGATCATGTGACACAGCTACAGATACATTTCCATAAGCAGAGTGTCTCTACAGCTGAGGAGCAGACTGAGAAATATCATGAAGCTCTGATCAGGGACTCAGTCCTGAACCAGCTGATGAGGGGACACACCGTCTTCTCCTCCATGATGACTTTAGACTCGTGGTTAACAGATTTTAAAATCTTGGTCAGGAACAAAGAGGAAGATTATTTGTGGACGAGTGGGAGCTCTGTTGTTTAAGTAGTTCTGTTCTTCTAAAACCATCAAAGTGAAGCAGCAATGATCTGAAGGAGAACGAGACTGAGTCAGAGACAGACAGGCTGTAATATGTTCCTGTAGTATTTAGGACACTCGTTCATACTGATGTGTTTGCTGTTGTTGGAGATATATGAGAAAGTGATTATGACATGAACTCAGTTTAAGTCATGTGATCAGTGGTCAGATTATACGCTCTGTTGAAATGATGTTTGTGGGGTCATTTTTAATGTTTCATGAGAGTCCAGCTCTCTCCAAGGATCCGTCAGTCAAGTAAAGACAACTCCTGCAGCTTTTTGTACAGCTGCTCAGTCAGCTCGTGTCACTGTGGCTCTCTGGCACAATAATAAACAGCAGAATCTTCAGTCTTCAGACTGTTCGTCTGCAGATACACCTGCTGTCTGCTGTTGTCTCTGGAGATGGTGAACCGGCCTTTCACTGACGCAGGGTAGTAGATGCTGCTACTATCATACATAGCCGCAATCCACTCCAGTCCTTTTCCAGGAGCCTGTCTGACCCAGGCCATCCAGTTGCTGCTGAATGTGAACCCAGAGGCTGTACAGGTCAGTCTGTGGGATCCTCCAGGACTTGTAACCACTGGTTCAGATTGAGTCAGAGTCTGAGCATCAACACCTGTAAGGTAGATGAATAAATATCAAGTTGAATAAGCTGGAAACACAAAGTAATGCTGTGTAAAATCAATATGATTGAAGATCTCCACCTGCCCAGCAGACAGTTAGAAGCAGCAGTCCTGTCCTATAGTCCATCATGTTAAAGTGTGTGTCCACTGTCCTCTGTCCTCCTCTCTGCAGTCACATAAGTAGAGGAGGAACACGGCTCACTTTGCATTGACTCCTCCTTTCAGAGAGAAATGAGTGTGAACTTGTTGTTGTGTGGTGCAGACATATTTAGTCATAGTTCATCATTGTTTCCTCTTTATTAACTGCAGGATGGTCTGACAGTGAAAAACAACTTCATGTAGAAACTGATCATTTACACTTTCTTTATTTTCCACAACATAAAATCAAGTTTTAAAGTTTGTGTTTTTGGACTTTTATGTCTTTTTTACACAACGGTGGACAGAAGAGGAAACTGGGAGGAGAGAGAGGGGATGACATGCAGCACGGGACTCTATCCTCTGTACATGGAGCGTGAGACTTAAGAGAGGCCATGCTGTGACCATGTGTGTCTGTTATCAGGACCTTATTGTTGACTTGGAGTCCAGAACCATCCAAATCCAGAATTAAGTTCAAGTTAAAACAGGAAGTGGAAACATCATAAAATGAGACTCTTATTCTCTTAACTGTCAGATTAAACTGACATGAAGTCATTGCTGGTCTGAGGGCTCCTCCTCTGGTGGTTTGGAGTCACTAAAGTCCACAAGGGGAACAGATCCCCTGAAGGACTGCGTTGCTTTTGCAGCAGTTAAACCTGCACGAGTGAGACCTTCAGAAACCATCTCATCCTCAAAGCAAGAGCAAAGGGTTAAATACACCCCCCACTGTGATGCAAGGCAAACACTTTATTTCATACAGAGGAGGCTGAAACTTTGCATCATTGTTAAACTCTGTGTGTGAAAAGATAAAGCAATAAAGTTTAATATTAAAAGATAACATGATCAGTAAATGAAATAAGACAACATGAACGTATAGATTCACTCAGGACTCAGATTTTCATCATCCACAGTTTCTCACCATCAGTGAAGACTCAGGACTAAAGAGACTGAACGCTCAGTGATGGTTGAAGATAGAGGAAGTAGTTTTTGTACGTCTCTCCTGTTATTGTCTCTCACTGTGGCTCTCCTGGCACAGTAATACACTGCAGAGTCCTCAGTCTGCAGACTGTTCATCTGCAGATACACCTGCTGTCTGCTGTCGTCTCTGGAGATGGTGAACCGGCCCCGAACTGACTCTGAGTAATAGATAGGAGAACTGCCTGTGCAGACATAAGCAATCCACTCCAGTCCTTTTCCAGGAGCCTGTCTGACCCAGTTCATTCCATAGCTGCTGAAGGTGAACCCAGAGGCTGTACAGGTCAGTCTGTGGGATCCTCCAGGACTTTTAACCACTGGTTCAGATTCAGTCAGAGTCTGAGCATCAACACCTGTAAGGTAGATGAATAAATATCAAGTTGAATAAGCTGGAAACACAAAGTAATGCTGTGTAAAATCAATATGATTGAAGATCTCCACCTGCCCAGCAGACAGTTAGAAGCAGCAGTCCTGTCCTATAGTCCATCATGTTAAAGTGTGTGTCCACTGTCCTCTGTCCTCCTCTCTGCAGTCACATAAGTAGAGGAGGAACACGGCTCACTTTGCATTGACTCCTCCTTTCAGAGAGATTGATCCCATTTGCATGAACTTCTCCTCTCATGGATGATGGAGTTTGACTCTTTGTTTGATCCTCTTGGAAACATTGGATAACTCTGACAACATTTAGATAAATGTAGTTTGAGGCAAAGTAAAGATTCATGTTTGTAATGCATCCTCCAAACAACAACAGTTTTTCATAGTTTGATCATTGTTGGTCTGAGGGCTCCTCCTCTGGTGGCTTCATGTCACAGGTGTTCAGGCTCTGAGGGGTTTTTGTTCAGCTCTACAGATGGTTTGTGTTGTTGTGGATCTACTGCACAGTAATACACTGCAGAGTCTCCAGGCTGCATGTTCTGTCCTGTTAGAGTCGCTGTGTTTCTGGAGGAATCTGTGTCGATGCTGAACTTGTGTTTTAAAGAATCTTTATAGTTCGTCGTGGATCCAATTCTCATCCCAATCCACTCCAGTCCTTTCCCTGCAGGCTGTCTGATCCAGGCTGTCCAGTAGCTGCTGACAGAATAACCAGAGACCTGACAGGTGAGGGTCAGAGACTGTCCAGGCTGCACAACCTTTGAGTCTGGCTGGATGAGATCAATACTGTTCACACCTGTGGAAACACAAATCAACATTATCTCCATCATTCATGTTATTATTCAGTGTTTCTGATGGATTAGTTTCAAAGCTCCTCCTCACAGGATCCAGCAGCCAGCAGCAGCAGAGCTACAGAGAACATGGCTGATGATGAAGATGAGCTGATGAGAGCTTCTCTTCTTCTGAGACTCACAGCCTGATGCCAAGTCTTTATATCAGACTGTGAGGAAGCTCACTTTGCATAGAGAAGGACTCTGACTCTAAAAGAAGGATGAGTCTTTATGCTACGTAAAGTATCTTGAAATGTTGTCAGTAATGTTAACTTTACACAGAAAGATATTTATGAAGATGCTTTTCAGGTTTCTGAACCTGACGTTTGTTCATCCTGACAGGATGGATCAAACATGATGAAAGAAGTTACCAACAGCTGCTGTTAAAAAGCTGTAATGACATGATTTAGCTTTAAGGTTGCAGAAATTCTCATTTTTGATATAAAGAATGAAGAATCAGGAAGTCACAAAGCACAGCTGCTGCTTTTAATGTGTTCATGTGTGTTTCAGAGAGTGTTCCTCTCTCCTGTGTGTGCTCTGCCTCCATGTCTCCTGCTGCAACCTGCAGGTTGTTGTGAGGACATGTATGTGGAGTTTTTGTGAAGCCTCTGTGGTTCCTTTAACCAGTGTGTGAGTCTGAACCTGGACTGACTGACTGAACCTGGACTGACTGACTGAACCTGGACTGACTGACTGAACCTGGACTGACCAAACCTGGACTGACTGACTGAACCTGGACTGACTGACTGAACCTGGACTGACCAAACCTGGACTGACTGACTGAACCTGGACTGACTGACTGAACCTGGACTGACCAAACCTGGACTGACTGACTGAACCTGGACTGACTGACTGAACCTGGACTGACCAAACCTGGACTGACTGACTGAACCTGGACTGACTGACTGAACCTGGACTGACCAAACCTGGACTGACTGACTGAACCTGGACTGACTGACTGACTGACTGAACCTGGACTGACTGACTGACTGACTGAACCTGGACTGACCAAACCTGGACTGACTGAACCTGGACTGACGGTGAGAACCTGGACCCATATTTTAGAGAGATAAAGACTTTATTCAAAGCAGTTTTTGCCCACTGATCTGATGATAATAATGGTTGGTCTGAGGGCTCCTCCTCTGGTGGCTTCATGTCACAGGTGTTCAGGCTCTGAGGGGTTTTTGTTCAGCTCTACAGATGGTTTGTGTTGTTGTGGCTCTCTGGCACAGTAATACACTGCAGAGTCCTCAGTCTTCAGACTGTTCATCTGCAGATACACCTGCTGTCTGCTGTTGTCTCTGGAGATGGTGAACCGGCCTTTCACTGACTCAGGGTAGTGGGTGGTGCCACCATCGCTGTTGATATAAGCGATCCACTCCAGTCCTTTTCCAGGAGCCTGTCTGACCCAGTTCATCCAGGAGCCACTGATTGTAAGCCCAGAGGCTGTACAGGTCAGTCTGTGGGATCCTCCAGGACTTTTAACCACTGGTTCAGATTCAGTCAGAGTCTGAGCATCAACACCTGTAAGGTAGATGAATAAATATCAAGTTGAATAAGCTGGAAACACAAAGTAATGCTGTGTAAAATCAATATGATTGAAGATCTCCACCTGCCCAGCAGACAGTTAGAAGCAGCAGTCCTGTCCTATAGTCCATCATGTTAAAGTGTGTGTCCACTGTCCTCTGTCCTCCTCTCTGCAGTCACATAAGTAGAGGAGGAACACGGCTCACTTTGCATTGACTCCTCCTTTCAGAGAGAAATGAGTGTGAACTTGTTGTTGTGTGGTGCAGACATATTTAGTCATAGTTCATCATTGTTTCCTCTTTATTAACTGCAGGATGGTCTGACAGTGAAAAACAACTTCATGTAGAAACTGATCATTTACACTTTCTTTATTTTCCACAACATAAAATCAAGTTTTAAAGTTTGTGTTTTTGGACTTTTATGTCTTTTTTACACAACAGTGGACAGAAGAGGAAACTGGGAGGAGAGAGAGGGGATGACATGCAGCACGGGACTCTATCCTCTGTACATGGAGCGTGAGACTTAAGAGAGGCCATGCTGTGACCATGTGAGTCCATAATCAGGAACTTGGGACCAATCAGAATCAAGTATTCACTCTGACCATGTTCTCTGATACATCATTTACTACAGTCATTACTTGAGATTTTCAGCACTGACTGATAATCATGATCACTTTGTAAAGTGATGCTGAAACAAGCGTCTGCTCCCAGTGCTGGTTGAAAATAGAGGAAGTAGTTTTTGTACGTCTCTCCTGTTATTGTCTCTCACTGTGTCTGTCTGGCACAGTAATACACTGCAGAGTCTCCAGGCTGCATGTTCTGTCCGCTTAGAGTCGCTGTTTTACTGGAGGAGTCCAAACTGATGCTGAACTTGTTCTTCAGTGAATCTTTGACATATGTGGTGTATCCAACACGTCCTCTTATAATCCACTCCAGTCCTTTCCCTGCAGGCTGTCTGATCCAAGCTGTAGCATAGCTGCTGAGAGCATAAGAGACCTGACAGGTGATGGTCAGACTCTGACCTGGCTGCACAGTCACAGAGGCTGGCTGAGTCAGCGTTTCACACTTCACACCTGTGGAGGAAAACATGTAGAATATTGAATCAGTGTATTCAGAGTCAGTGTGCTGTGATCATGCTGTCAGTGTGTGTCTCAGTGAGACTCACAGGATCCAGCAGCCAGCAGCAGCAGAGCTACAGAGAACATGGCTGATGATGAAGATGAGCTGATGAGAGCTTCTCTTCTTCTGAGTCTCACAGCCTGATGCCAAGTCTTTATATCAGACTGTGAGGAAGCTCACTTTGCATAGAGAAGGACTCGTGTTCTTTCTTGATCAGGATCAGAGTGAGACTCTGTCAGTCCTACATCGCCCTCTACAGGTCACAAACTGTAATGTTCCAGTTTCAGTGGAGAAGAATATCTGAGAGCTTTTAGTTGAGTGTAAGAAGTCTGTTTAACAATCTGAACTCTGCATGGAAATGTTGGATTCTTCACTTCATGATGAGCGAGCGGGCTCCTTCTTAGACTGATGATCCAACCTGTGCTTGTTGTTGTTGTGAATCTACTGAATCTATGAGGGCGTCATTTTATTGATGATCCATACAAATCAAAACAGTCTATTGATTATGTCTTTTTTAATTTGGCTGAGATGAGATCAAATAAGACACCAATCACTACTTAGAGTTTTTCATTGCTTACAGTTATTCATCATCACTGTTAGTACTGAGGAGAGCACAAACTGAGAGAAGTGTTAAATAGAGGAAGTAGTTTTTGTACGACTCTCCTGTTATTGTCTCTCACTGTGGGTCTCTGGCACAGTAATACACTGCAGAGTCCTCAGTCTGCAGACTGTTCATCTGTAGGTAGAGTTTACTGCTGGAGTCGTCTCTGGAGATGGTGAACCGGCCTTTCACTGACTCAGAGTAAAAGATATGTGAACTGCCTGTGTGAATCCAGGCAATCCACTCCAGTCCTTTTCCAGGAGCCTGTCTGACCCAGGCCATATAGGAGCTGCTGAATGTGAACCCAGAGCCTGTACAGGTCAGTGTGTGGGATCCTCCAGGACTTTTAACCACTGGTTCAGATTGAGTCAGAGTCTGAGCATCAACACCTGTAAGGTAGATGAATAAATATCAAGTTGAATAAGCTGGAAACACAAAGTAATGCTGTGTAAAATCAATATGATTGAAGATCTCCACCTGCCCAGCAGACAGTTAGAAGCAGCAGTCCTGTCCTATAGTCCATCATGTTAAAGTGTGTGTCCACTGTCCTCTGTCCTCCTCTCTGCAGTCACATAAGTAGAGGAGGAACACGGCTCACTTTGCATTGACTCCTCCTTTCAGAGAGAAATGAGTGTGAACTTGTTGTTGTGTGGTGCAGACATATTTAGTCATAGTTCATCATTGTTTCCTCTTTATTAACTGCAGGATGGTCTGACAGTGAAAAACAACTTCATGTAGAAACTGATCATTTACACTTTCTTTATTTTCCACAACATAAAATCAAGTTTTAAAGTTTGTGTTTTTGGACTTTTATGTCTTTTTTACACAACAGTGGACAGAAGAGGAAACTGGGAGGAGAGAGAGGGGATGACATGCAGCACGGGACTCTATCCTCTGTACATGGAGCGTGAGACTTAAGAGAGGCCATGCTGTGACCATGTGTGTCTGTTATCAGGACCTTATTGTTGACTCGGAGTCCAGAACCATCCAAATCCAGAAATGAGTTCAAGTTAAAACAGGAAGTGGAAACATCATAAAATGAGACTCTTATTCTCTTAACTGTCAGATTAAACTGACATGAAGTCATTGCTGGTCTGAGGGCTCCTCCTCTGGTGGTTTGGAGTCACTAAAGTCCACAAGGGGAACAGATCCCCTGAAGGACTGCGTTGCTTTTGCAGCAGTTAAACCTGCACGAGTGAGACCTTCAGAAACCATCTCATCCTCAAAGCAAGAGCAAAGGGTTAAATACACCCCCCACTGTGATGCAAGGCAAACACTTTATTTCATACAGAGGAGGCTGAAACTTTGCATCATTGTTAAACTCTGTGTGTGAAAAGATAAAGCAATAAAGTTTAATATTAAAAGATAACATGATCAGTAAATGAAATAAGACAACATGAACGTATAGATTCACTCAGGACTCAGATTTTCATCATCCACAGTTTCTCACCATCAGTGAAGACTCAGGACTAAAGAGACTGAACGCTCAGTGATGGTTGAAGATAGAGGAAGTAGTTTTTGTACGACTCTCCTGTTATTGTCTCTCACTGTGTCTCTCCTGGCACAGTAATACACTGCAGAGTCCTCAGTCTGCAGACTGTTCATCTGCAGATACACCTGCTCTCTGCTGTTGTCTCTGGAGATGGTGAACCGGCCTTTCACTGACGCAGAGTAGAAGATTCTATCACTGTCATATTCGATAATAGAAATCCACTCCAGTCCTTTTCCAGGAGCCTGTCTGATCCAGGCCATCCAGGAGCTGCTGATTGTGAACCCAGAGGCTGTACAGGTCAGTCTGTGGGATCCTCCAGGACTTTTAACCACTGGTTCAGATTGAGTCAGAGTCTGAGCATCAACACCTGTAAGGTAGATGAATAAATATCAAGTTGAATAAGCTGGAAACACAAAGTAATGCTGTGTAAAATCAATATGATTGAATATCTCCACCTGCCCAGCAGACAGTTAGAAGCAGCAGTCCTGTCCTATAGTCCATCATGTTAAAGTGTGTGTCCACTGTCCTCTGTCCTCCTCTCTGCAGTCACATAAGTAGAGGAGGAACACGGCTCACTTTGCATTGACTCCTCCTTTCAGAGAGAGTGATCTCATTTCCTTCTTCTTCTTTTTACTTCAACCTTTCATCTTGTCTTCTGGTGAGGTCTTCAAATTTAACGTCAGGTTAAAATAATTTCCAGTTTTCTTTGACACGTTTACAGAAACCTGTCCTCCCAGTCCTTCTGTTTGTAACAAACACTAACTTTCAAACAGACGAAGAGACCGTCTAACATTTTAATATTTTCTCAATCACATAGATTTAATTTACTCTTCAAAGTCAGACGAAGGAGACAAACACATTCTCTTTATAATCCTCTCATCTTTATTTCTCTTCTTCTGTTTCTAAAGGTCATATTTTGGGGTGTTTTCCTTTATTTGATTGGACAGCTTCAGAGAGAGGAACTGTGGGGAGGGAGTCGGGGTGACATGTACCAAATCATATCAGGACCAGGAACTAATCATTCCAGCCCTGTCTCTGTGGGGCGTCTGCTCTACCATCTGAGACAAACCTATACCTCTTCTTCTAACATTTATGTTCCCTCCATCATCATCATGTCACACACCGAGTCTAACATTTAGGCTCATAGGAATCATGATTTTCTCAGTGTGTTTGGGCATCAAGAGGGAGAACTCCAGTGCTGTGCAGGAAACTTGATGTCAAACTGAAGTGTCTCTGCTGATTGTCAGATTTTATAAACTTATTTCTTTATTTTTCATCTTTTCAGTTTCTGTTTTATTACAGTGTTGCTTCCTCTCGTGTCACTGTGGCTCTGGAGCAGAATAATAAACAGCAGAATCTTCAGACTGTTCATCTGCAGATACACCTGCTGTCTGCTGTTGTCTCTGGAGATGGTGAACCGGCCTTTCACTGACTCAGAGTAGTAGATCTCAGCACTGTCATATCTGATGGAAGAAACCCACTCCAGTCCTTTTCCAGGAGCTGGTCTGACCCAGGCCATCCAGACGCTGCTGAATGTGAACCCAGAGCCTGTACAGGTCATGATTATCAAATGTGTATGTGTGTTTAGTCTCTGTTACTAAGCTGCTGTTTGATCATTGTTGGTCTGAGGGCTCCTCCTCTGGTGGCTTCATGTCACAGGTGTTCACATCTGAACGTTCAGTGATGGTTGAAGATAGAGGAAGTAGTTTTTGTACGTCTCTCCTGGTATTGTCTCTCACTGTGGCTCTCTGGCACAGTAATACACTGCAGAGTCCTCAGTCTTCAGACTGTTCATCTGTAGGTAGAGTTTACTGCTGGAGTCGGTTCTGGAGATGGTGAACCGGCCTTTCACTGACTCAGGGTAGTAGGTGCTGCCACCACCGTTGCTGATAGTTGCAACCCAATCCAGTCCTTTTCCAGGAGCCTGTCTGACCCAGGCCATCCAGAAGCTGCTGAATGTGAACCCAGAGGCTGTACAGGTCAGTGTGTGGGATCCTCCAGGACTTTTAACCACTGGTTCAGATTGAGTCAGAGTCTGAGCATCAACACCTGTAAGGTAGATGAATAAATATCAAGTTGAATAAGCTGGAAACACAAAGTAATGCTGTGTAAAAGCAATATGATTGAAGATCTCCACCTGCCCAGCAGACAGTTAGAAGCAGCAGTCCTGTCCTATAGTCCATCATGTTAAAGTGTGTGTCCACTGTCCTCTGTCCTCCTCTCTGCAGTCACATAAGTAGAGGAGGAACACGGCTCACTTTGCATTGACTCCTCCTTTCAGAGAGATTGATCCCATTTGCATGAACTTCTCCTCTCATGGATGATGGAGTTTGAGTCTTTGTTTGATCCTCTTGGAAACATTGGATAACTCTGACAACATTTAGATAAATGTAGTTTGAGGCAAAGTAAAGATTCATGTTTGTAATGCATCCTCCAACCAACAACAGTTTTTCATAGTTTGATCATTGTTGGTCTGAGGGCTCCTCCTCTGGTGGCTTCATATCACAGGTGTTCAGGCTCTGAGGGGTTTTTGTTCAGCTCTACAGATGGTTTGTGTTGTTGTGGGTCTCTGGCACAGTAATACACAGCAGAGTCTCCAGGCTGTAAGTTGGACAGACTCAGATACACCATGCTGCTGCTGTCATCTCTCCTGATTCCAACTCGTCCTCGCACACTGCTCCCATAAGTGTTTCTGCTGGGATCAGAGTAGCCGCTCCCGATCCATTCCAGGGCTTTTCCTGCAGGTTGTCTGATCCAGCTCATAACACAGCAGCTAAAGGTGAAGCCTGATCCCCGACAGGAGAGACTGAGAGTCTCCCCGGGCCTCTTCAGTACTGAGCTGGAAGGAATGGACTCCATACTCTGACCTGTACAACCTGATGAGATACAAGCAGAGAGGAGCCACAGGAGAAAGTCAGACATGCAGGGAGTTTTCTGGAATCACTGACGACCATCATGTTCTCTAATGAGGATAAAAGATGGAGAAGCATGAGAACTAACAGGGTAGAGAGAGAGCAGCCAGCAGAAGAGTGAGTGTGTTCATCATCCTGAGGCTGCAGATGTGACCTCTGACGCTCCACACAGAGTACGAGAGCATCAGCTGGACAGAAGTACTCTGCACACACTGAACATTTGCATCAGGATAACATGGGAGTGGCTCCTGTTCTAAGCTCTGTTCCAATCCCAATGAAGCTGCTGGTCTCTGCTGAGGAAACATGCAGAAAAAAAAAAACCCTTTAAAGGCAAAAAACCAAAGCAGGACAAATTGTCAGAGATGAGATCTGACTTTCTTCCTCTGGGAAACTTGATTTAAGCAGCATTTTAAAAAAGGACGTTTTGGAGTTGAAGGTTTATGCTCCATTATTTCATGACTGAATGTCTTCTTCACATTCACAGTGACTGTGCAGGTCTGTGTTGGTTCATATCATCATGAAGCCCAGTCCCCATTACCTGAGTCTGGGTCCAGTCTTGAGTCCTCAGTGTTCAGGTCTAAGTTATCGGAGAAGTATCCGAGTCGAGTCTCCATTACCTGAGTTTGGGTCCAAGTAGAGTCCTCATTATGAATATGATGATCTATGACAAGGAGAGCAGCTGTTTCACCTGGACTGACTGAACCTGGACTGACTGAGGACCCGGTCTGACTGACTGAACCTGGACTGACTGAGGACCCAGTCTGACTGACTGAACCTGGACTGACTGAATCTGGACTGACTCTGAGAGCCTGGACTGACTGACTCAACCTGGACTGACTAAATCTGGACTGACTCTGAGAACCTGGACTGACTCTGAGAACCTGGACTGACTGACTGAACCTGGACTGACTGAATCTGGACTGACTCTGAGAACCTGGACTGACTCTGAGAACCTGGACTGACTCTGAGAACCTGGACTGACTGAATCTGGACTGACTTTGAGGACCTGGACTGACTGACTGAACCTGGACTGACTGAATCTGGACTGACTCTGAGAACCTGGACTGACTGACTGAACCTGGACTGACTGTGAGAACATGGACTGACTGAGAACCTGGACCCATATTTGAGTGAGATAAAACCTTTATTTCAAAGCAGTTTTTGATCTGATGATAGAATCATTGTTGGTCTGAGGGCTCCTCCTCTGGTGGCTTCATGTCACAGGTGTTCACATCTGAACGCTCAGTGATGGTTGTAAATAGAGGAAGTAGTTTTTGTACGTCTCTCCTGTTATTGTCTCTCACTGTGTCTGTCTGGCACAGTAATACACTGCAGAGTCTCCAGGCTGCATGTTCTGTCCGTTTAGAGTCGCTGTGTTTCTGGAGGAGTCCAAGTCGATGCTGAACTTGTTCTTCAGTGAATCTTTGTAGTATGAAGTACTGCTGTACTTCATCCCAATCCACTCCAGTCCTTTCCCTGCAGGCTGTCTGATCCAGGCTGTGTAGTAGCTGTCAACAGAATAAGAGACCTGACAGGTGATGGTCAGACTCTGACCTGGCTGCACAGTCACAGAGGCTGGCTGAGTCAGCGTGTCACACTTCACACCTGTGGAGGAAAACATGTAGAATATTGAATCAGTGTATTCAGAGTCAGTGTGCTGTGATCATGCTGTCAGTGTGTGTCTCAGTGAGACTCACAGGATCCAGCAGCCAGCAGCAGCAGAGCTACAGAGAACATGGCTGATGATGAAGCTCCTGTCCTATAGTCCATCATGTTAAAGTGTGTGTCCACTGTCCTCTGTCCTCCTCTCTGCAGTCACATAAGTAGAGGAGGAACACGGCTCACTTTGCATTGACTCCTCCTTTCAGAGAGATTGATCCCATTTGCATGAACTTCTCCTCTCATGGATGATGGAGTTTGACTCTTTGTTTGATCCTCTTGGAAACATTGGATAACTCTGACAACATTTAGATAAATGTAGTTTGAGGCAAAGTAAAGATTCATGTTTGTAATGCATCCTCCAACCAACAACAGTTTTTCATAAAGAGCAACTCAAACACAAACACTGACACACAGTTGAAGGTTTATGTTCCATTATTTCATGACTGAATGTTTTCTTCACATTCACAGTGACTGTGCAGGTCTGTGTTGGTTCATATCACCATGAAGCCCAGTCCCCATTACCTGAGTCTGGGTCAAGTCTTGAGTCCTCATTGTTCAGGTTTAATTCATCGGAGAAGTATCTGAGTCGAGTCTCCATTACCTGAGTTTTGGTCCAAGTAGAGTCCTCGTTATGAATATGATTATCTATGACAAGGATGGAAGCTGTTTCACCTGGACTGACTGAATCTGGTCTGACTGAGAACCTGGACTGACTGTTAGAACCTGGTCTGACTGTTAGAACATGGACTGACTGTTAGAACCTGGTCTGACTGTTAGAACATGGACTGACTGAGAACCTGGACCCATATTTGAGTGAGATAAAACCTTTATTTCAAAGCAGTTTTTGATCTGATGATAGAATCATTGTTGGTCTGAGGGCTCCTCCTCTGGTGGCTTCATGTCACAGGTGTTCACATCTGAACGTTCAGTGATGGTTGTAAATAGAGGAAGTAGTTTTTGTACGTCTCTCCTGTTATTGTCTCTCACTGTGGGTCTCTGGCACAGTAATACACTGCAGAGTCCTCAGTCTTCAGACTGTTCATCTGCAGATACACCTGCTGTCTGCTGTTGTGTCTGGAGATGGTGAACCGGCCTTTCACTGACTCAGGGTAGTAGGTGCTGCCACCATTGTTTTCAATCCAAGCAATCCACTCCAGTCCTTTTCCAGGAGCCTGTCTGACCCAGGCCATCCAGTAGCTGCTGAATGTGAACCCAGAGGCTGTACAGGTCAGTGTGTGGGATCCTCCAGGACTTTTAACCACTGGTTCAGATTGAGTCAGAGTCTGAGCATCAACACCTGTAAGGTAGATGAATAAATATCAAGGTGAATAAACTGGAAACACAAAGTAATGCTGTGTAAAATCAATATGATTGAAGATCTCCACCTGCCCAGCAGACAGTTAGAAGCAGCAGTCCTGTCCTATAGTCCATCATGTTAAAGTGTGTGTCCACTGTCCTCTGTCCTCCTCTCTGCAGTCACATAAGTAGAGGAGGAACACGGCTCACTTTGCATTGACTCCTCCTTTCAGAGACGTTTTCTCTCTTTTTTTTATATGACCTATTTGTGTCATAACTCTTTTGTCTATTCACGAGGTCATTAGAGAAAAAGATGTAGTTTCCAGTTTCCTGATTCTCTGTCAGTGAAGTAAAGTATTTCCCCCTGCGTATGAAGCCCTCCTTTATTTCACAGTGGACAGGATTGACTCTTAGCCACTCGTTCTAACTGGTCTCTGTTTTCAGTGTTCTCTGTGTTCAGATTTGTTTTAATGCTTTTCCAAGGATTGATGGATGATTCTATAAATCTCAGCTGACTCTTTATCAAAGACGGCTCTGCTCTTTAGAAAAGCTTCTAACTTATAGTGAGGACTTTTCCACCAACACAGTTTGAGTCCACTTTTAGGACTGATTGAATTCTCATGTATAATGTCTCATTGTATAGTGTTTTTTTGGGTCCTCTATATCACTTTACAGAAAGTGCAAAAAATAAAACAGCTGAATAAAACAGAACAAAGACAGAGGGGGGGTTGGAGTAGAGGTCATGTGTTGTAGCTTTTTTGAACAGTAAGGTCTTGAGGTGGTTTTAAAATGATTGAAGTGAGTCTGAGTTGAGGATGTTTGGAGGGAGAGAGTTCAGAGAGTTGGGGCAGTGATGGCAAAGGCTCTGTCCCCTAAGGTGCAGTGCTTGGACTTGGTGATAGGGGACAGGAGGTCGGCATCTGATGATCTGAGGCGGGGAGATGTGGAGTGGCTCTTGAGGAGGTCGGTCAGGTATGAGGGGGCGAGGTGATTGATGTCCAGGATCTTGAAGTGGATTTGGAGCTGTATGGGGACCCAGTGGAGGTGCTGAAGGATGGGTGTGATATCAGCTCTGGAGCGGGAGTGGGTGAGTAACCGGGCAGCTGAGTTCTTGACATATTTGAGTTTTTGGAGGTCAGTGGAGGGGAGGCCGTAAAGGATGCTGTTTCATAGTCCAGTCTGGAGGTCATGAAGGTGCTCAGGGAGAAGGTCTGGGTGGAGGGGAGGAGGGATTTGGGGCTGATGAGAATGATTTCAGATTTATTGCAGTTATTGAGTTTGAGGAAGTTGTTGTTCATCCAGGTTTTGAGGTCAGTGAGGCAGTTTGTGAGGGTGGAGAGGAGTGATGGTTTTTGTGGAGATGTAGAGCTGGGTATCATCAGCGTAGCAGTGAAATTGAAGTCCTTGGCGGCATATGATGTGATTGAGAGGGAGCATGTAAAGGATGAACAGGAGGGGACCAAGCACCGAGCCTTGGGGGACACCATGTGTGACGGGGTGGTATGAGATTTGCTGTTATTGATGGAGATGTATCAGAGTCTGTCTGACAGGAAGGAGCTGAAACAAGCGTCTGCTCCCAGTGATGGTTGTAAATAGAGGAAGTAGTTTTTGTACGACTCTCCTGTTATTGTCTCTCACTGTGTCTCTCCTGGCACAGTAATACACTGCATAGTCCTCAGTCTTCAGACTGTTCATCTGTAGGTAGAGTTTACTGCTGGAGTCAGTTCTGGAGATGGTGAATCTGCCCCGGACTGAATCTGAGTAATAGATAGGAGTACTGCTTGTGCCAATATAAGCGATCCACTCCAGTCCTTTTCCAGGAGCCTGTCTGACCCAGGCCATGGCGTAGCTGCTGAGTGTGAACCCAGAGGCTGTACAGGTCAGTGTGTGGGATCCTCCAGGACTTTTAACCACTGGTTCAGATTGAGTCAGAGTCTGAGCATCAACACCTGTAAGGTAGATGAATAAATATCAAGTTGAATAAGCTGGAAACACAAAGTAATGCTGTGTAAAATCAATATGATTGAAGATCTCCACCTGCCCAGCAGACAGTTAGAAGCAGCAGTCCTGTCCTATAGTCCATCATGTTAAAGTGTGTGTCCACTGTCCTCTGTCCTCCTCTCTGCAGTCACATAAGTAGAGGAGGAACACGGCTCACTTTGCATTGACTCCTCCTTTCAGAGAGAGTGATCCCATTTGCATGAACTTCTCCTCTCATGGATGATGGAGTTTGACTCTTTGTTTGATCCTCTTGGAAACATTGGATAACTCTGACAACATTTAGATAAATGTAGTTTGAGGCAAAGTAAAGATTCATGTTTGTAATGCATCCTCCAACCAACAACAGTTTTTCATAAAGAGCAACTCAAACACAAACACTGACACACAGTTGAAGGTTTATGCTCCATTATTTCATGACTGAATGTCTTCTTCACATTCACAGTGACTGTGCAGGTCTGTGTTGGTTCATATCACCATGAAGCCCAGTCCCCATTACCTGAGTCTGGGTCAAGTCTTGAGTCCTCATTGTTCAGGTTTAAGTCATCGGAGAAGTATCCGAGTCGAGTCTCCATTACCTGAGTTTGGGTCCAAGTAGAGTCCTCGTTATGAATATGATTATCTATGACAAGGATGGAAGCTGTTTCACCTGGACTGACTGAACCTGGTCTGACTCTGAGAACCTGGACTGACTGAGAAACCTGGACTGACTCTGGGAACCTGGACTGACTGTGTGAATCTGGACTGACTCTGAGAACCTGGACTGACTCTGAGAACCTGGACTGACTGACTGAACCTGGACTGACTGAACCTGGACTGACTCTGAGAACATGGACTGACTGTGTGAACCTGGACTGACTGTGTGAACCTGGACTGACTGTGAGAACCTGGACTGACTGTGTGAACCTGGACTGACTGTGTGAACCTGGACTGACTGTGAGAACATGGACTGACTCTGAGAACCTGGACTGACTCTGGGAACCTGGACTGACTGTGTGAATCTGGACTGACTCTGAGAACCTGGACTGACTCTGAGAACCTGGACTGACTGACTGAACCTGGACTGACTGAACCTGGACTGACTCTGAGAACATGGACTGACTGTGTGAACCTGGACTGACTGTGAGAACCTGGACTGACTGTGTGAACCTGGACTGACTGTGTGAACCTGGACTGACTGTGAGAACATGGACTGACTCCGGGAACCTGGACTGACTGTGTGAACCTGGACTGACTGTGTGAATCTGGACTGACTCTGAGAACCTGGACTGACTCTGAGAACCTGGACTGACTGACTGAACCTGGACTGACTGAATCTGGACTGACTTTGAGGACCTGGACTGACTGACTGAACCTGGACTGACTGAACCTGGACTGACTCTGAGAACCTGGACTGACTGTGTGAACCTGGACTGACTGTGTGAACCTGGACTGACTGTGAGAACATGGACTGACTCTGGGAACCTGGACTGACTGAGAACCTGGACCCATATTTGAGTGAGATAAAACCTTTATTTCAAAGCAGTTTTTGATCTGATGATAGAATCATTGTTGGTCTGAGGGCTCCTCCTCTGGTGGCTTCATGTCACAGGTGTTCACATCTGAACGCTCAGTGATGGTTGAAGATAGAGGAAGTAGTTTTTGTACGTCTCTCCTGTTATTGTCTCTCACTGTGGCTCTCTGGCACAGTAATACACTGCAGAGTCCTCAGTCTTCAGACTGTTCATCTGTAGGTAGAGTTTACTGCTGGAGTCGTCTCTGGAGATGGTGAACCGGCCTTTCACTGACTCAGAGTAGTAGGTGCTGCCACCATTGCTGTGAATCCAGGCAACCCACTCCATTCCTTTTCCAGGAGCCTGCCTGATCCAGGCCATATGAGGAGTACCACTGAACCCTGAATGTGTACAGGTCAGTCTGTGGGATCCTCCAGGACTTTTAACCACTGGTCCAGATTCAGTCAGAGTCTGAGCATCAACACCTGTAAGGTAGATGAATAAATATCAAGTTGAATAAGCTGGAAACACAAAGTAATGCTGTGTAAAATCAATATGATTGAAGATCTCCACCTGCCCAGCAGACAGTTAGAAGCAGCAGTCCTGTCCTATAGTCCATCATGTTAAAGTGTGTGTCCACTGTCCTCTGTCCTCCTCTCTGCAGTCACATAAGTAGAGGAGGAACACGGCTCACTTTGCATTGACTCCTCCTCTCGTGGACCCAGCTGGATTTGGATCTCAGTTACTCTTTGATGAACTTGGATAATACTTTTTTACAGTGAGGGCATCAGTTCCCTGTTTTTGCCTTTTTGCTTGATTGAGTTTAAATTGTTGATCAGGTCACCAAACTGATTGAATCCTCTCTGCAGTCACTGAAGGATGGAAGGAAAGTGTCTCTTCAGCGACTGTGATCACAGAGAGTTTGGTGTTTAGTTTGTCAGACTGGATAAAGAGGACTTGAAGCAGGAGATTGAGATCAGCAGAATCTTTGTGAGATTAAAAACTGCATTGAAGGTTTCTTGATCTGTTCTGCTGTTTCTCCACATGATAAGATTATCTGAGTTTCCTCCAATAAACTTTGGTGTTAAACATTTGCATCCCAATAATACGACACAGATCCAGTTTTCTTGATTTCAGGTACACAAAGGTGTTTCAGATCTAACAGCTTAGATTGGTGTCGTCTCCTGTCGGCGTTAGAGAAATGATCTTTACATTCCAGAGCATGTTTAATGAAGAGGCTGAAATGGACCTCAAGTCTCCATGTAGGGTGTAAATAAAGCAAACGTGTTGGGCTGACACAGTTTGATGAATAAAGGGACAAAGTGGACTCAAACTTTTACAGTTTTCAGATGTTTGTGGAGGTTGATGTAGAAAACTGAACCCTGCATCATGTGGAGCTTTTGAAAGCAGAGTTTAGTTTTCACTGCAGGTGAGTCCATGTTGTATAGACAGTGAGGTTTGCTGTGGGTAAGGACTGTCTGACACATGAAATACTTGAATCAATGAAACTGTTGGATTGATTGTTCCCATGGTTCAGTGGGAGACGTGTTTTCAGAGCCCTGACATGCTTCAGTGCTTCTCACACAGCCAGCAGTGTTGTTGAGTTTTTGCACAGCTCTGTAGTCTGCTGTGTCACTGTGGCTCTCGTGCACAGAAATAAACTGCAGAGTCTTCTTGTTTGGGACTCTTCACCTCTAAGTACACAACATTTACAGACGTGTCCTTGGTGATGGAAAACTGGCCTCGGAGACTTTGGGCAAATATTGTGCCGGTTCCGCCATCAATGCGTCCGATCCATTCCAGACCTCTCCCTGGTTTTTGACGAATCCAGTGCAGCCAAGCCAGAGCAAGTCCATCCACTTTACAGGACAGAGTGACTGGTTGTCCTGGTCTGCTGACTACTGGCTCTGAGGAGGTGAGGGACTGGCCCTGAGCAGCTGAAAGAGACAGAGTTTTAGAGGACAGGGAGCCAGCAGACATCCAAAGCTCACTGTCTCCTCCTCTGCTGCACAATGAAGACACTCACCTGAAATGAGAGCCAAGAGGAGGACGCTTTGGACCACTGTCATGGTGGGAGCTGGACCAAGTCTACATCCACAAAGCCAGCATGAAGGATATATAACGTGCAGGCAGAGTGGGCGTGGCGGCTGCATCGGTATGTAAATGAGCGTTTTACCCGTCAGAGATTTTGGTGATGAAGATTCTGATGAATTGAAACTCAGAGACGGAGAGCGTGGAGTTCAATCAGACTGAGACACCAACATGAAAGATGTAGATCAGTGTCTCTCTTATCAGAGTATTTGAACCACTTGGTCATGTGTGCCTCTGTGACAGAGTGTAAGAACATGACATGTTGAACTCTAACTAATGAACATGTGTCTCTGAAGTCAGCAGCTCATGATCATGTGAGTATAAAAGTCCTGTCAGTCATTGGTCTGTGTCTTTAGGATCAGTGAGAGGAGCAGGTCTGAGTGTTTCTGAACAGGAACAGAGGAAATCTTGACCCTGACTGCCATCTAGTGTTCTTATATAGAAACTGAAATAACATTCACTTGTATTGTGACTTATTTTAAAGGTTGAATATTTAAAGACGAATCCAACCAAAGGCTGGAAACATCTGAACTTTATTCATACGAATGATTCTATGAAAGGATTGCTCCCTTTCTTTTTCATGATGATCATTGGAGTAAGACGGCTCTTTAGTTGTTGATTCAGATTTACTGTTGTTCATTACCAATGATATTTATTAGGACCAGTTTTTAATGACAAGTTCAATGATAAACTCTCTCCAAGGATCTGTCAGTCAAGTAAAGACAACTCCTGCAGGTTTTTGTACAGCTGCTCAGTCAGCTCGTGTCACTGTGGCTCTCTGGCACAATAATAAACAGCAGAATCTTCAGTCTTCAGACTGTTCATCTGCAGATACACCTGCTGTCTGCTGTTGTCTCTGGAGATGGTGAACCGGCCTTTCACTGACTCAGAGTAGTAGGTGCCAGTAGCAGCAACCCACTCCAGTCCCTTTCCAGGAGCCTGTCTGACCCAGGCCATATTGTAGCTGCTGAATGTGAACCCAGAGGCTGTACAGGTCAGTGTGTGGGATCCTCCAGGACTTTTAACCACTGGTTCAGATTGAGTCAGAGTCTGAGCATCAACACCTGTAAGGTAGATGAATAAATATCAAGTTGAATAAGCTGGAAACACAAAGTAATGCTGTGTAAAATCAATATGATTGAAGATCTCCACCTGCCCAGCAGACAGTTAGAAGCAGCAGTCCTGTCCTATAGTCCATCATGTTAAAGTGTGTGTCCACTGTCCTCTGTCCTCCTCTCTGCAGTCACATAAGTAGAGGAGGAACACGGCTCACTTTGCATTGACTCCTCCTTTCAGAGAGAGTGATCCCATTTGCATGAACTTCTGACTTGGTAGATGAAGACTGTTTCTTAAAGAGTAGCTGTTAGCTAACAGAGTGAGCTCATTAACTCTCAAATATTGATTCAGTCAGAAAACAGACTTTTGGAGGATTTATAAATGTGTATGTGTGTTTAGTCTCTGTTACTAAGCTGCTGTTTGATCATTGTTGGTCTGAGGGCTCCTCCTCTGGTGGCTTCATGTCACAGGTGTTCACATCTGAACGCTCAGTGATGGTTGTAAATAGAGGAAGTAGTTTTTGTACGACTCTCCTGTTATTGTCTCTCACTGTGGCTCTCTGGCACAGTAATACACTGCAGAGTCTCCAGGCTGCATGTTCTGTCCGTTTAGAGTCACTGTGTTTCTGGAGGAGTCCAAGTCGATGCTGAACTTGTTCTTCAGTGAATCTTTGTAGTAAGTGCCTCCAGTGTATTTCATCCCAATCCACTCCAGTCCTCTCCCTGCAGGCTGTCTGATCCAGGCCGTCCAGTAGCTGCTGAGAGCATAAGAGACCTGACAGGTGATGGTCAGACTCTGACCTGGCTGCACAGTCACAGAGGCTGGCTGAGTCAGCGTTTCACACTTCACACCTGTTAAAACAGAGAAAATGTTTGGTACCAAATGATGGAGTTAAAGTGCAAAAGAAGAAGTGTTGACTTTGACAGATCCAGACAGACTCACATCCAGCTGCCAGCAGCAGCAGCAGCAGCAGAGCTCCAGAAAACATGCTTTCTGTTGAAGGTGACGAGCTGTGAACTCCACTGACAGCCTGATGGCAAGTTTTTATAGCTGAGTAACAAGGAAGCTCTCTGAGTTTGCATACAATCAAACACATCAAGCAGCACTGATGGTCTGACTGGATGTATTTTTCATGATGTAAAGTAAACTTATTTAGGAAGCATTGCAGAACACTGTTGATGTGAACCCATGAAAACAACCAGAGTAACCACAGGAATGTTGCTTTCTGTAATCCATATTTACAGCCTGTTTAGCAAGTTAGCAAGAAACTATGATGTAGCCTCTATGATATGAACTATGTGCTGTCAGCACCTCCTGATTTCCATTCACAAATATTCATATCATCTTTATTATGAACTCTGTCAGAGACTTTATGCTTGTGCTGAACCAGTGTGGAGGATGAGAGCTGCAGCTTTTTGTACAGCTGCTCAGCCAGCTCGTGTCACTGTGGCTCTCTAGCACAATAATAAACAGCAGAATCTTCAGTCTTCAGACTGTTCATCTGCAGATACACCTGCTGTCTGCTGTTGTCTCTGGAGATGGTGAACCGGCCTTTCACTGACTCAGGGTAGTAGATGCTGCCACTACCACTGCTGATAAAAGCAACCCACTCCAGTCCTTTTCCAGGAGCCTGTCTGACCCAGGCCATCCAGTGGTTGCTGAAGGTGAACCCAGAGGCTGTACAGGTCAGTCTGTGGGATCCTCCAGGACTTGTAACCACTGGTTCAGATTCAGTCAGAGTCTGAGCATCAACACCTGTAAGGTAGATGAATAAATATCAAGTTGAATAAGCTGGAAACACAAAGTAATGCTGTGTAAAATCAATATGATTGAAGATCTCCACCTGCCCAGCAGACAGTTAGAAGCAGCAGTCCTGTCCTATAGTCCATCATGTTAAAGTGTGTGTCCACTGTCCTCTGTCCTCCTCTCTGCAGTCACATAAGTAGAGGAGGAACACGGCTCACTTTGCATTGACTCCTCCTTTCAGAGAGATTGATCCCATTTGCATGAACTTCTCCTCTCATGGATGATGGAGTTTGACTCTTTGTTTGATCCTCTTGGAAACATTGGATAACTCTGACAACATTTAGATAAATGTAGTTTGAGGCAAAGTAAAGATTCATGTTTGTAATGCATCCTCCAACCAACAACAGTTTTTCATAGTTTGATCATTGTTGGTCTGAGGGCTCCTCCTCTGGTGGCTTCATGTCACAGGTGTTCAGGCTCTGAGGGGTTTTTGTTCAGCTCTACAGATGGTTTGTGTTGTTGTGGGGCTCTGGCACAGTAATACACTGCAGAGTCTCCAGGCTGCATGTTCTGTCCTGTTAGAGTCACTGTTCCAGCTGAAGTGTCTCTGCTGTAGCTGAACTTGTTCTTCAGAGCAGCATTTTGCCTAAGTCCACTAGTACCCCACTGATGAGAAATCCAGTCCATTGGTTTTCCTTCACACTGTCTGATCCATCCTGTACCATAGCTGTCATCAGTCAGAGAATAACCAGAGACCTGACAGGTGAGGGTCAGAGACTGTCCAGGCTGCACAACCTTTGAGTCTGGCTGGATGAGATCAATACTGTTCACACCTGTGGAAACACAAATCAACATTATCTCCATCATTCATGTTATTATTCAGTGTTTCTGATGGATTAGTTTCAAAGCTCCTCCTCACAGGATCCAGCAGCCAGCAGCAGCAGAGCTACAGAGAACATGGCTGATGATGAAGATGAGCTGATGAGAGCTTCTCTTCTTCTGAGACTCACAGCCTGATGCCAAGTCTTTATATCAGACTGTGAGGAAGCTCACTTTGCATAGAGAAGGACTCTGACTCTAAAAGAAGGATGGGCTGTCCTGCAGGAGAATCAATGAAATGTAATGATCCACATGTATGTCGCAGGTGTAGAAGAAAAGAATGACATTGATGTGAAATGATTCTTTTGATCTGTTTTCATTTAGAACAACTGAACATTTCCTGTTCCAGATGAACTTTAGCTGCATGAATCTCTCTGAGATAAAGAGAGACTTCCAGAGTTTGTCAGAAGAGACGTTTATTTCTCTTTGAGGAGAGAACGTTTTGCATAGACTCGTCCTCACAGGGTGGATGAAGTTGAATCAGACCTGGATCTTTGATTGGGACTTCAGTTTGTCAGAAAGTCCTCATCAGGGAGTGTGGAGGGTCATGTAAGTGTTTCCCATGATCAGTGGTTTAGATCATCAGAGCAGGTGAAACTGGAGACTTGGCTTTGATTTGGATGAATGCACCATGATCAGTAGTTGTGTTGATGTCAGCTGAGAGCGATCACATCCCCTTTGTTTGTTTCTTTGAGCTACTTCTCCTGGTCTTTCTTGATCAGGATCAGAGTGAGACTCGGTCAGTCCTAGACTGCCCTCTAGAGTTTCAAAGACAAACTGTGATATTTCAGTTTCAGCTTTCAGTTCAAAAGAGACATTTTGGTTTAGTTTCTGAAGTCTGTTGGAGAGTCTAAACTCAGCCTGTGGATGTTTGATTCTTTGACGCTCACTGCAGAAAGAGGTGGGTCCTCTTTGGAAGACTAGGACTCGTTATAGACTTCATCTTTAACCCTGATCACAGTCCCAGCTGCCTGGTTAAAGTGAGTCCTGCAGGTTTTTGTACAGCTGCTCAGCCAGCTCGTGTCACTGTGGCTCTCGAGCACAATAATAAACAGCAGAATCTTCAGTCTTCAGACTGTTCATCTGCAGATACACCTGCTGTCTGCTGTTGTCTCTGGAGATGGTGAACCGGCCTTTCACTGACTCAGGGTAGAAGGTGCTGCCACCATTGCTGTTAATCCAGGCCATCCACTCCAGTCCTTTTCCAGGAGCCTGTCTGACCCAGCTCATAAGAGGAGTACCACTGAACCCTGAATATGTACAGGTCAGTGTGTGGGATCCTCCAGGACTTTTAACCACTGGTTCAGATTGAGTCAGAGTCTGAGCATCAACACCTGTAAGGTAGATGAATAAATATCAAGGTGAATAAGCTGGAAACACAAAGTAATGCTGTGTAAAATCAATATGATTGAAGATCTCCACCTGCCCAGCAGACAGTTAGAAGCAGCAGTCCTGTCCTATAGTCCATCATGTTAAAGTGTGTGTCCACTGTCCTCTGTCCTCCTCTCTGCAGTCACATAAGTAGAGGAGGAACACGGCTCACTTTGCATTGACTCCTCCTTTCAGAGACGTTTTCTCTCTTTTTTTTATATGACCTATTTGTGTCATAACTCTTTTGTCTATTCACGACGTCATTAGAGAAAAAGATGTAGTTTCCAGTTTCCTGATTCTCTGTCAGTGAAGTAAAGTATTTCCCCCTGCGTATGAAGCCCTCCTTTATTTCACAGTGGACAGGATTGACTCTTAGCCACTCGTTCTAACTGGTCTCTGTTTTCAGTGTTCTCTGTGTTCAGATTTGTTTTAATGCTTTTCCAAGGATTGATGGATGATTCTATAAATCTCAGCTGACTCTTTATCAAAGACGGCTCGGCTCTTTAGAAAAGCTTCTAACTTATAGTGAGGACTTTTCCACCAACACAGTTTGAGTCCACTTTTAGGACTGATTGAATTCTCATGTATAATGTCTCATTGTATAGTGTTTTTTTGGGTCCTCTATATCACTTTACAGAAAGTGCAAAAAATAAAACAGCTGAATAAAACAGAACAAAGACAGAGGGGGGGTTGGAGTAGAGGTCATGTGTTGTAGCTTTTTTGAACAGTAAGGTCTTGAGGTGGTTTTAAAATGATTGAAGTGAGTCTGAGTTGAGGATGATTGGAGGGAGAGAGTTCAGAGAGTTGGGGCAGTGATGGCAAAGGCTCTGTCCCCTAAGGTGCAGTGCTTGGACTTGGTGATAGGGGACAGGAGGTCGGCATCTGATGATCTGAGGCGGGGAGATGTGGAGTGGCTCTTGAGGAGGTCGGTCAGGTATGAGGGGGCGAGGTGATTGATGTCCAGGATCTTGAAGTGGATTTGGAGCTGTATGGGGACCCAGTGGAGGTGCTGAAGGATGGGTGTGATATCAGCTCTGGAGCGGGAGTGGGTGAGTAACCGGGCAGCTGAGTTCTTGACATATTTGAGTTTTTGGAGGTCAGTGGAGGGGAGGCCGTAAAGGATGCTGTTTCATAGTCCAGTCTGGAGGTCATGAAGGTGCTCAGGGAGAAGGTCTGGGTGGAGGGGAGGAGGGATTTGGGGCTGATGAGAATGATTTCAGATTTATTGCAGTTATTGAGTTTTAGGAAGTTGTTGTTCATCCAGGTTTTGAGGTCAGTGAGGCAGTTTGTGAGGGTGGAGAGGAGTGATGGTTTTTGTGGAGATGTAGAGCTGGGTATCATCAGCGTAGCAGTGAAATTGAAGTCCTTGGCGGCATATGATGTGATTGAGAGGGAGCATGTAAAGGATGAACAGGAGGGGACCAAGCACCGAGCCTTGGGGGACACCATGTGTGACGGGGTGGTATGAGATTTGCTGTTATTGATGGAGATGTATCAGAGTCTGTCTGACAGGAAGGAGCTGAAACAAGCGTCTGCTCCCAGTGATGGTTGTAAATAGAGGAAGTAGTTTTTGTACGACTCTCCTGTTATTGTCTCTCACTGTGTCTCTCCTGGCACAGTAATACACTGCAGAGTCCTCAGTCTTCAGACTGTTCATCTGTAGGTAGAGTTTACTGCTGGAGTCAGTTCTGGAGATGGTGAATCTGCCCCGGACTGACTCTGAGTAATAGGTAGAGGTACTGCCTGTGTGTATGAACGCGATCCACTCCAGTCCTTTTCCAGGAGCCTGTCTGACCCAGTTCATAGGGTAGCTGCTGAATGTGAACCCAGAGCCTGTACAGGTCAGTCTGTGGGATCCTCCAGGACTTTTAACCACTGGTTCAGATTCAGTCAGAGTCTGAGCATCAACACCTGTAAGGTAGATGAATAAATATCAAGTTGAATAAGCTGGAAACACAAAGTAATGCTGTGTAAAATCAATATGATTGAAGATCTCCACCTGCCCAGCAGACAGTTAGAAGCAGCAGTCCTGTCCTATAGTCCATCATGTTAAAGTGTGTGTCCACTGTCCTCTGTCCTCCTCTCTGCAGTCACATAAGTAGAGGAGGAACACGGCTCACTTTGCATTGACTCCTCCTTTCAGAGAGAGTGATCTCATTTGCATGAACTTCTCCTCTCATGGATGATGGAGTTTGACTCTTTGTTTGATCCTCTTGGAAACATTGGATAACTCTGACAACATTTAGATAAATGTAGTTTGAGACAAAGTAAAGATTCATGTTTGTAATGCATCCTCCAACCAACAACAGTTTTTCATAGTTTGATCATTGTTGGTCTGAGGGCTCCTCCTCTGGTGGCTTCATGTCACAGGTGTTCAGGCTCTGAGGGGTTTTTGTTCAGCTCTACAGATGGTTTGTGTTGTTGTGGACCTCCTTACACAGTAATACACAGCAGAGTCTCCAGGCTGTAAGTTGGACAGACTCAGATACACCATGCTGCTGCTGTCATCTCTCCTGATTCCAACTCGTCCTCGCACACTGCTCCCATAAGTGTTTCTGCTGGGATCAGAGTAGCTGCTCCCGATCCATTCCAGGGCTTTTCCTGCAGGTTGTTTGATCCAGCTCATAACACAGCAGCTAAAGGTGAAGCCTGATCCCCGACAGGAGAGACTGAGAGTCTCCCCTTGCCTCTTCAGTACTGAGCTGGAAGGAATGGACTCCATACTCTGACCTGTACAACCTGATGAGATACAAGCAGAGAGTAGCCACAGGAGAAAGTCAGACATGCAGGGAGTTTTCTGGTATCACTGACGACCATCATGTTCTCTAATGAGGATAAAAGATGGAGAAGCATGAGAACTAACAGGGTAGAGAGAGAGCAGCCAGCAGAAGAGTGAGTGTGTTCATCATCCTGAGGCTGCAGATGTGACCTCTGACGCTCCACACAGAGTACGAGAGCATCAGCTGGACAGAAGTACTCTGCACACACTGAACATTTGCATCAGGATAACATGGGAGTGGCTCCTGTTCTAAGCTCTGTTCCAATCCCAATGAAGCTGCTGGTCTCTGCTGAGGAAACATGCAGAAAAAAAAACACTTTAAAGGCAAAAAACAAAAGCAGGACAAATTGTCAGAGATGAGATCTGACTTTCTTCCTCTGGGAAACTTGATTTAAGCAGCATTTTAAAAAAGGACGTTTTGGAGTTGAAGGTTTATGCTCCATTTTTTCATGACTGAATGTCTTCTTCACATTCACAGTGACTGTGCAGGTCTGTGTTGGTTCATATCATCATGAAGCCCAGTCCCCATTACCTGAGTCTGGGTCAAGTCTTGAATCCTCAGTGTTCAGGTCTAAGTCATCGGAGAAGTATCTGAGTCGAGTCTCCATTACCTGAGTTTGGGTCCAAGTAGAGTCCTCATTATGAATATGATGATCTATGACAAGGAGAGCAGCTGTTTCACCTGGACTGACTGAATCTGGACTGACTGAGGACCCGGTCTGACTGACTGAACCTGGACTGACTGAGGACCAGGACTGACTGACTGAACCTGGACTGACTGAGGACCTGGACTGACTGAACCTGGACTGACTGAATCTGGACTGACTCTGAGAGCCTGGACTGACTGACTCAACCTGGACTGACTGAATCTGGACTGACTCTGAGAACCTGGACTGACTGACTGAACCTGGACTGACTGAATCTGGACTGACTTTGAGGACCTGGACTGACTGACTGAACCTGGACTGACTGTGTGAACCTGGACTGACTGTGAGAACATGGACTGACTCTGGGAACCTGGACTGACTGTGAGAACATGGACTGACTCTGGGAACCTGGACTGACTGTGAGAACATGGACTGACTATGGGAACCTGGACTGACTGTGAGAACATGGACTGACTCTGGGAACCTGGACTGACTGAGAACCTGGACCCATATTTGAGTGAGATAAAACCTTTATTTCAAAGCAGTTTTTGATCTGATGATAGAATCATTGTTGGTCTGAGGGCTCCTGCTCTGGTGGCTTCATGTCACAGGTGTTCACATCTGAACGTTCAGTGATGGTTGCAAATAGAGGAAGTAGTTTTTGTACGACTCTCCTGTTATTGTCTCTCACTGTGGGTCTCTGGCACAGTAATACACTGCAGAGTCTCCAGGCTGCATGTTCTGTCCGTTTAGAGTCGCTGTGTTTCTGGAGGAGTCCAAGTCGATGCTGAACTTGTTCTTCAGTGAATCTTTGTAGTATGAAGTACTGCTGTACTTCATCCCAATCCACTCCAGTCCTTTCCCTGCAGGCTGTCTGATCCAGGCTGTGTAGTAGCCGCTGCTGCTGACAGAGTAACCAGAGACCTGACAGGTGATGGTCAGACTCTGACCTGGCTGCACAGTCACAGAGGCTGGCTGAGTCAGCGTGTCACACTTCACACCTGTGGAGGAAAACATGTTGAATATTGAATCAGTGTATTCAGAGTCAGTGTGCTGTGATCATGCTGTCAGTGTGTGTCTCAGTGAGACTCACAGGATCCAGCAGCCAGCAGCAGCAGAGCTACAGAGAACATGGCTGATGATGAAGATGAGCTGATGAGAGCTTCTCTTCTTCTGAGACTCACAGCCTGATGCCAAGTCTTTATATCAGACTGTGAGGAAGCTCACTTTGCATAGAGAAGGACTCTGACTCTAAAAGAAGGATGAGTCTTTATGCTACGTAAAGTATCTTGAAATGTTGTCAGTAATGTTAACTTTACACAGAAAGATATTTATGAAGATGCTTTTCAGGTTTCTGAACCTGACGTTTGTTCATCCTGACAGGATGGATCAAACATGATGAAAGAAGTTACCAACAGCTGCTGTTAAAAAGCTGTAATGACATGATTTAGCTTTAAGGTTGCAGAAATTCTCATTTTTGATATAAAGAATGAAGAATCAGGAAGTCACAAAGCACAGCTGCTGCTTTTAATGTGTTCATGTGTGTTTCAGAGAGTGTTCCTCTCTCCTGTGTGTGCTCTGCCTCCATGTCTCCTGCTGCAACCTGCAGGTTGTTGTGAGGACATGTATGTGGAGTTTTTGTGAAGCCTCTGTGGTTCCTTTAACCAGTGTGTGAGTCTGAACCTGGACTGACTTGACTGAACCTGGACTGACTGACTGAACCTGGACTGACCAAACCTGGACTGACTGACTGAACCTGGACTGACTGACTGAACCTGGACTGACTGACTGAACCTGGACTGACCAAACCTGGACTGACTGAACCCGGACTGACTGACTGAACCTGGACTGACTGACTGAACCTGGACTGACTGAACCTGGACTGACTGAACCTGGACCCATATATTGGTGAGATAAAGACTTTATTTAAAGCAGTTTTTGCCCACCGATCTGATGATAATCAATGTTGGTCTGAGGGCTCCTCCTCTGGTGGCTTCATGTCACAGGTGTTCAGGCTCTGAGGGGTTTTTGTTCAGCTCTACAGATGGTTTGTGTTGTTGTGGGTCTCTGGCACAGTAATACACAGCAGAGTCTCCAGGCTGCATGTTCTGTCCTGTTAGAGTCACTGTGTTTCTGGAGGAGTCCAAGTCAATGCTGAACTTGTGTTTTAAAGAATCTTTGTAGTTTGTAGAGGATCCAACTCTTCTACCAATCCACTCCAGTCCTCTCCCTGCAGGCTGTCTGATCCAGGCCGTCCAGTAGCTGCTGAGAGCATAAGAGACCTGACAGGTGATGGTCAGACTCTGACCTGGCTGCACAGTCACAGAGGCTGGCTGAGTCAGCGTTTCACACTTCACACCTGTGGAGGAAAACATGTTAAATATTGAATCAGTGTATTCAGAGTCAGTGTGCTGTGATCATGCTGTCAGTGTGTGTCTCAGTGAGACTCACAGGATCCAGCAGCCAGCAGCAGCAGAGCTACAGAGAACATGGCTGATGATGAAGATGAGCTGATGAGAGCTTCTCTTCTTCTGAGACTCACAGCCTGATGCCAAGTCTTTATATCAGACTGTGAGGAAGCTCACTTTGCATAGAGAAGGACTTGTGTTCTTTCTTGATCAGGATCAGAGTGAGACTCTGTCAGTCCTACATCGCCCTCTACAGGTCACAAACTGTAATGTTCCAGTTTCAGTGGAGAAGAATATCTGAGAGCTTTAGTTGAGTGTAAGAAGTCTGTTTAACAATCTGAACTCTGCATGGAAATGTTGGATTCTTCACTTCATGATGAGCGAGCGGGCTCCTTCTTAGACTGATGATCCAACCTGTGCTTGTTGTTGTTGTGAATCTACTGAATCTATGAGGGCGTCATTTTATTGATGATCCATACAAATCAAAACAGTCTATTGATTATGTCTTTTTTAATTTGGCTGAGATGAGATCAAATAAGACACCAATCACTACTTAGAGTTTTTCATTGCTTACAGTTATTCATCATCACTGTTAGTACTGAGGCGAGCACAAACTGAGAGAAGTGTTAAATAGAGGAAGTAGTTTTTGTACGTCTCTCCTGTTATTGTCTCTCACTGTGGGTCTCTGGCACAGTAATACACTGCAGAGTCCTCAGTCTGCAGACTGTTCATCTGCAGATACACCTGCTGTCTGCTGTTGTCTCTGGAGACGGTGAACCGGCCTTTCACTGACTCAGAGTGGGCGATGTTGCTACTATCATACATAGACGCAATCCACTCCAGTCCTTTTCCAGGAGCCTGTCTGACCCAGGCCATCCAGGAGCTGCTGAATGTGAACCCAGAGGCTGTACAGGTCAGTCTGTGGGATCCTCCAGGACTTTTAACCACTGGTTCAGATTGAGTCAGAGTCTGAGCATCAACACCTGTAAGGTAGATGAATAAATATCAAGTTTAATAAGCTGGAAACACAAAGTAATGCTGTGTAAAATCAATATGATTGAAGATCTCCACCTGCCCAGCAGACAGTTAGAAGCAGCAGTCCTGTCCTATAGTCCATCATGTTAAAGTGTGTGTCCACTGTCCTCTGTCCTCCTCTCTGCAGTCACATAAGTAGAGGAGGAACACGGCTCACTTTGCATTGACTCCTCCTTTTTAAGACCTCCTCTTCTCTTGAGACACTTCTTCAGCAGTTTTAGTTTAACTCTGAAGTTTGTATTTGTTCTTCCTTTTGTCTGTATGAATCTAATAGAGTGGGTATGACATGTGGTTTCCCTCAGAGATCAGTTCCTGGTCCTCTTTTTATGGTTCTTTGCTCCCTCTGGGTCAAATCTTACAGACGAGTGATATTGATCCTTCTGCAGATGATACTCAGATATATGTGTCTTTCTCACTCAATGATCTGAGTCCTAAAGAGTCTTTAAGCAGCTTTCTGGAGTAAATCAGTGACTGGATGATCCAAAACCTCTTTCAGTTTAATAAAGACAAAGATCATTTTACTCAGTGAGAGAGAAGGAGTCCTTAATGTTGTCGAGCTCATAGACTCTGATCTTTCCTTTGTCAGTCAGAACAGCATTTTACCAATCAAATATATATATACAGGATGAAGGAGGTCGTGTCCCAACAGGAACAAGAGATGCTGTTTCTTCAGTGTCATGTGTTATTAGTGTAAAGCACATTAGGTTTCCTCTGAGCATGAAATGTGCTATAATCTCATAAACATAGCATTTTGATTTCACTGTTTTAAAATAGTTTAATGAGCTGTGTTGGAAACAGATGAAGACTTCTTACATCATCTGTTTGAAAGGATTTCAAAGAAAAACAAACTCATTTAGTTTTCTTAGAAAAAGGTAAAAGCTCTAAAACTTTAATGAGGATCTATTTGTGACCCTGATGGTGACTGATTACAATATTCAGTCAATAACTACACAAATATTTACATCAGCTTTAAAAAGTGATGAATCATCTGAACTCTCAGTGATGGTTGAAGATAGAGGAAGTAGTTTTTGTACGACTCTCCTGTTATTGTCTCTCACTGTGTCTGTCTGGCACAGTAATACACTGCAGAGTCTCCAGGCTGCATGTTCTGTCCTGTTAGAGTCACTGTTTTACTGGAGGGGTCTGAGGTGATACTGAACTTGTTCTTCAGTGAATCTTTGTAGCGTGAAGTACTGTGGTCTCTCATCCCAATCCACTCCAGTCCTTTCCCTGCAGGCTGTGTGATCCAGCCCGTCCAGTAGCTGCTGAGAGTATAAGAGACCTGACAGGTGATGGTCAGACTCTGACCTGGCTGCACAGTCACAGAGGCTGGCTGAGTCAGCGTTTCACACTTCACACCTGTGGAGGAAAACATGTTGAATATTGAATCAGTGTATTCAGAGTCAGTGTGCTGTGATCATGCTGTCAGTGTGTGTCTCAGTGAGACTCACAGGATCCAGCAGCCAGCAGCAGCAGAGCTACAGAGAACATGGCTGATGATGAAGCTCCTGTCCTATAGTCCATCATGTTAAAGTGTGTGTCCACTGTCCTCTGTCCTCCTCTCTGCAGTCACATAAGTAGAGGAGGAACACGGCTCACTTTGCATTGACTCCTCCTTTCAGAGAGAGTGATCCCATTTGCATGAACTTCTCCTCTCATGGATGATGGAGTTTGACTCTTTGTTTGATCCTCTTGGAAACATTGGATAACTCTGACAACATTTAGATAAATGTAGTTTGAGGCAAAGTAAAGATTCATGTTTGTAATGCATCCTCCAACCAACAACAGTTTTTCATAAAGAGCAACTCAAACACAAACACTGACACACAGTTTACTTCCTCGTGTGTCAGGAGAAAGTCAGGTTTCTTTTGATTCCTACTTTGATTTTGTCAAATGAGGTCAATCCAATCCCAGTTTGTGTCAAAGGGTGTTTGAATGAAGGAATATTTGATGGTTCCTGACTTGGTAGATGAAGACTGTTTCTTAAAGAGTAGCTGTTAGCTAACAGAGTGAGCTCATTAACTCTCAAATATTGGTTCAGTCAGAAAACAGACTTTTGGAGGATTTATAAATGTGTATGTGTGTTTAGTCTCTGTTACTAAGCTGCTGTTTGATCATTGTTGGTCTGAGGGCTCCTCCTCTGGTGGCTTCATGTCACAGGTGTTCACATCTGAACGCTCAGTGATGGTTGTAAATAGAGGAAGTAGTTTTTGTACGTCTCTCCTGTTATTGTCTCTCACTGTGTCTCTCTGGCACAGTAATACACTGCAGAGTCCTCAGTCTTCAGACTGTTCATCTGCAGATACACCTGCTGTCTGCTGTCGTCTCTGGAGATGGTGAACCGGCCTTTCACTGACTCAGAGTAGTAGGTGCTGCCACCATTGCTGTGAATCCAGGCAACCCACTCCATTCCTTTTCCAGGAGCCTGCCTGATCCAGGCCATATGAGGAGTACCACTGAACCCTGAATGTGTACAGGTCAGTGTGTGGGATCCTCCAGGACTTTTAACCACTGGTCCAGATTCAGTCAGAGTCTGAGCATCAACACCTGTAAGGTAGATAAATAAATATCAAGTTGAATAAGCTGGAAACACAAAGTAATGCTGTGTAAAATCAATATGATTGAAGATCTCCACCTGCCCAGCAGACAGTTAGAAGCAGCAGTCCTGTCCTATAGTCCATCATGTTAAAGTGTGTGTCCACTGTCCTCTGTCCTCCTCTCTGCAGTCACATAAGTAGAGGAGGAACACGGCTCACTTTGCATTGACTCCTCCTCTCGTGGACCCAGCTGGATTTGGATCTCAGTTACTCTTTGATGAACTTGGATAATACTTTTTTACAGTGAGGGCATCAGTTCCCTGTTTTTGCCTTTTTGCTTGATTGAGTTTAAATTGTTGATCAGGTCACCAAACTGATTGAATCCTCTCTGCAGTCACTGAAGGATGGAAGGAAAGTGTCTCTTCAGCGACTGTGATCACAGAGAGTTTGGTGTTTAGTTTGTCAGACTGGATAAAGAGGACTTGAAGCAGGAGATTGAGATCAGCAGAATCTTTGTGAGATTAAAAACTGCATTGAAGGTTTCTTGATCTGTTCTGCTGTTTCTCCACATGATAAGATTATCTGAGTTTCCTCCAATAAACTTTGGTGTTAAACATTTGCATCCCAATAATACGACACAGATCCAGTTTTCTTGATTTCAGGTACACAAAGGTGTTTCAGATCTAACAGCTTAGATTGGTGTCGTCTCCTGTCGGCGTTAGAGAAATGATCCTTACATTCCAGAGCATGTTTAATGAAGAGGCTGAAATGGACCTCAAGTCTCCATGTAGGGTGTAAATAAAGCAAACGTGTTGGGCTGACACAGTTTGATGAATAAAGGGACAAAGTGGACTCAATCTTTTACAGTTTTCAGATGTTTGTGGAGGTTGATGTAGAAAACTGAACCCTGCATCATGTGGAGCTTTTGAAAGCAGAGTTTAGTTTTCACTGCAGGTGAGTCCATGTTGTATAGACAGTGAGGTTTGCTGTGGGTAAGGACTGTCTGACACATGAAATACTTGAATCAATGAAACTGTTGGATTGATTGTTCCCATGGTTCAGTGGGAGACGTGTTTTCAGAGCCCTGACATGCTTCAGTGCTTCTCACACAGCCAGCAGTGTTGTTGAGTTTTTGCACAGCTCTGTAGTCTGCTGTGTCACTGTGGCTCTCGTGCACAGAAATAAACTGCAGAGTCCTCAGTCTGCAGACTGTTCATCTGCAGATACACCTGCTGTCTGCTGTCGTCTCTGGAGATGGTGAACCGGCCTTTCACTGACTCAGGGTAGTAGGTGCTACTGCCACTGCTGCTGTGAATCCAGGCAATCCACTCCAGTCCTTTTCCAGGAGCCTGTCTGACCCAGGCCATATGGAAGCTACTGAATGTGAACCCAGAAGCTGTACAGGTCAGTCTGTGGGATCCTCCAGGACTTTTAACCACTGGTTCAGATTCAGTCAGAGTCTGAGCATCAACACCTGTAAGGTAGATGAATAAATATCAAGTTGAATAAGCTGGAAACACAAAGTAATGCTGTGTAAAATCAATATGATTGAAGATCTCCACCTGCCCAGCAGACAGTTAGAAGCAGCAGTCCTGTCCTATAGTCCATCATGTTAAAGTGTGTGTCCACTGTCCTCTGTCCTCCTCTCTGCAGTCACATAAGTAGAGGAGGAACACGGCTCACTTTGCATTGACTCCTCCTTTCAGAGAGAGTGATCCCATTTGCATGAACTTCTCCTCTCATGGATGATGGAGTTTGACTCTTTGTTTGATCCTCTTGGAAACATTGGATAACTCTGACAACATTTAGATAAATGTAGTTTGAGGCAAAGTAAAGATTCATGTTTGTAATGCATCCTCCAACCAACAACAGTTTTTCATAAAGAGCAACTCAAACACAAACACTGACACACAGTTGAAGGTTTATGCTCCATTATTTCATGACTGAATGTCTTCTTCACATTCACAGTGACTGTGCAGGTCTGTGTTGGTTCATATCACCATGAAGCCCAGTCCCCATTACCTGAGTCTGGGTCAAGTCTTGAGTCCTCATTGTTCAGGTTTAAGTCATCGGAGAAGTATCCGAGTCGAGTCTCCATTACCTGAGTTTGGGTCCAAGTAGAGTCCTCGTTATGAATATGATTATCTATGACAAGAATGGAAGCTGTTTCACCTGGACTGACTGAACCTGGTCTGACTCTGAGAACCTGGACTGACTGAGAAACCTGGACTGACTGTGTGAACCTGGACTGACTGTGTGAACCTGGACTGACTGTGTGAACACAGACTGACTGTGTGAACCTGGACCCATATTTGAGTGAGATAAAACCTTTATTTCAAAGCAGTTTTTGATCTGATGATAGAATCATTGTTGGTCTGAGGGCTCCTCCTCTGGTGGCTTCATGTCACAGGTGTTCACATCTGAACGTTCAGTGATGGTTGAAGATAGAGGAAGTAGTTTTTGTAAGACTCTCCTGTTATTGTCTCTCACTGTGGGTCTCTGGCACAGTAATACACTGCAGAGTCCTCAGTCTTCAGACTGTTCATCTGTAGGTAGAGTTTACTGCTGGAGTCGTCTCTGGAGATGGTGAACCGGCCTTTCACTGACTCAGAGTAGTAGATATAACTACTGCTTGTGCTGATAGTAGCAACCCACTCCAGTCCTTTTCCAGGAGCCTGTCTGACCCAGGCCATATAGTAGCTGCTGAAGGTGAACCCAGAGCCTGTACAGGTCAGTCTGTGGGATCCTCCAGGACTTTTAACCACTGGTTCAGATTGAGTCAGAGTCTGAGCATCAACACCTGTAAGGTAGATGAATAAATATCAAGTTGAATAAGCTGGAAACACAAAGTAATGCTGTGTAAAATCAATATGATTGAAGATCTCCACCTGCCCAGCAGACAGTTAGAAGCAGCAGTCCTGTCCTATAGTCCATCATGTTAAAGTGTGTGTCCACTGTCCTCTGTCCTCCTCTCTGCAGTCACATAAGTAGAGGAGGAACACGGCTCACTTTGCATTGACTCCTCCTTTCAGAGAGAAATGAGTGTGAACTTGTTGTTGTGTGGTGCAGACATATTTAGTCATAGTTCATCATTGTTTCCTCTTTATTAACTTCAGGATGGTCTGACAGTGAAAAACAACTTCATGTAGAAACTGATCATTTACACTTTCTTTATTTTCCACAACATAAAATCAAGTTTTAAAGTTTGTGTTTTTGGACTTTTTTTTCTTTACCTTGGACAGATTTATATTTAACATTTATATTTAACAGTAATTATAACTTTAATATATTTTAACTACTAAATTAAATGTTAAGAAGATCACAAATATTTCTCTAAATGTGATAAAAAAGTGACTTTTAAAGATTCTCACTAAATGAGACTCTTATTCTCTTAACTGTCAGATTAAACTGACATGAAGTCATTGCTGGTCTGAGGGCTCCTCCTCTGGTGGTTTGGAGTCACTAAAGTCCACAAGGGGAACAGATCCCCTGAAGGACTGCGTTGCTTTTGCAGCAGTTAAACCTGCACGAGTGAGACCTTCAGAAACCATCTCATCCTCAAAGCAAGAGCAAAGGGTTAAATACACCCCCCACTGTGATGCAAGGCAAACACTTTATTTCATACAGAGGAGGCTGAAACTTTGCATCATTGTTAAACTCTGTGTGTGAAAAGATAAAGCAATAAAGTTTAATATTAAAAGATAACATGATCAGTAAATGAAATAAGACAACATGAACGTATAGATTCACTCAGGACTCAGATTTTCATCATCCACAGTTTCTCACCATCAGTGAAGACTCAGGACTAAAGAGACTGAACGCTCAGTGATGGTTGAAAATAGAGGAAGTAGTTTTTGTACGACTCTCCTGTTATTGTCTCTCACTGTGGCTTTCTGGCACAGTAATACACTGCAGAGTCTCCAGGCTGCATGTTCTGTCCGTTTAGAGTCACTGTTTTACTGGAGGGGTCTGAGGTGATACTGAACTTGTTCTTCAGTGAATCTTTGTAGTATGAAGTACTGCTGTCTCTCATCCCAATCCACTCCAGTCCTTTCCCTGCAGGCTGTTTGATCCAGGCTGTGTAGTAGCTGCTGAGAGCATAAGAGACCTGACAGGTGATGGTCAGACTCTGACCTGGCTGCACAGTCATAGAGGCTGGCTGAGTCAGTGTTTCACACTTCACACCTGTTAAAACAGAGAAAATGTTTGGTACCAAATGATGGAGTTAAAGTGTAAAAGAAGAAGTGTTGACTTTGACAGATCCAGACAGACTCACATCCAGCTGCCAGCAGCAGCAGCAGCAGCAGCAGAGCTCCAGAAAACATGCTTACTGTTGAAGGTGACGAGCTGTGAACTCCACTGACAGCCTGATGGCAAGTTTTTATAGCTGAGTAACAAGGAAGCTCTCTGAGTTTGCATACAATCAAACACATCAAGCAGCACTGATGGTCTGACTGTGAATCATGATGTCAGTAGTTTGTGGTTGATGTATAGACGGCGCCTCCTTCATCATATTTATATGATAATACTGTTTTAGCTGCAGACTGAAATACAGTGAGCATGCCTGCAGAAACATGTCCAAGTATTAAAGTGTTGTGCTGCAGGTGGACAGGTTTGCATGGAGACTTTTTACAGCTGTGTTTTATTTCAGAGTTGAAATGAATCAGCAGGTATGTATGTCTGTGCTCAGCTTGCTTGTTAGTGTGTCATACCCTGATGTATTGTTGGTGTCTGCTGCATGGAGCCAGGAGTGTTGTTGGCTGTTTCTCACTCAGATTACAGCTGGCCTTTGAGATTACAGATGTGTGTGTGAGCCAACAGTCTGCTCTTCACTAAGTCTTGACATTTTTCAACCAATGGAATTTATTTTGAGGGAAACAGTGTTTTGAACATGCTAATAAGAGAGCTAACATGCTAAACTTAACCATGAACTCTCTTTGATAACTTAGTGTTTCAATCCTCTGACTCAAAGTCACTTCAGACGCCAAAACTCACAGATGGTGACGGCCGTACAACCGTCATCTCTTAAGATGATTGTTTGAACTTTCTCTGCCTTTCGGGGCTCGGGGAGTCCACAGAGGGTTTTGTGTCTTGATTTGTAAGAGTGTAAAAATGCTTCATGTTTGTGCTTCAGCAGCTCAAAGGAAAACTCCTGCAGGTTTTTGTACAGCTGCTCAATAGACTCCAACCACTGTGGGTGTCGAGCACAATAATAAACTGCAGAATCTTCAGTCTTCAGACTGTTCATCTGCAGATACACCTGCTGTCTGCTGTTGTCTCTGGAGATGGTGAACCGGCCTTTCACTGACTCAGGGTAGTAGATGCTAGTGACATCAATAGTAGCAACCCACTCCAGTCCTTTTCCAGGAGCCTGTCTGACCCAGGCCATTAAGTGGCTGCTGAATGTGAACCCAGAGCCTGTACAGGTCAGTGTGTGGGATCCTCCAGGACTTTTAACCACTGGTTCAGATTCAGTCAGAGTCTGAGCATCAACACCTGTAAGGTAGATGAATAAATATCAAGTTGAATAAGCTGGAAACACAAAGTAATGCTGTGTAAAATCAATATGATTGAAGATCTCCACCTGCCCAGCAGACAGTTAGAAGCAGCAGTCCTGTCCTATAGTCCATCATGTTAAAGTGTGTGTCCACTGTCCTCTGTCCTCCTCTCTGCAGTCACATAAGTAGAGGAGGAACACGGCTCACTTTGCATTGACTCCTCCTCTCAGAGAGATTGATCCCATTTGCATGAACTTCTCCTCTCATGGATGATGGAGTTTGACTCTTTGTTTGATCCTCTTGGAAACATTGGATAACTCTGACAACATTTAGATAAATGTAGTTTGAGGCAAAGTAAAGATTCATGTTTGTAATGCATCCTCCAACCAACAACAGTTTTTCATAGTTTGATCATTGTTGGTCTGAGGGCTCCTCCTCTGGTGGCTTCATGTCACAGGTGTTCAGGCTCTGAGGGGTTTTTGTTCAGCTCTACAGATGGTTTGTGTTGTTGTGGGTCTCTGGCACAGTAATACCCAGCAGAGTCTCCAGGCTGTAAGTTGGACAGACTCAGATACACCATGCTGCTGCTGTCATCTCTCCTGATTCCAACTCGTCCTCGCACACTGCTCCCATAAGTGTTTCTGCTGGGATCAGAGTAGCCGCTCCCGATCCATTCCAGGGCTTTTCCTGCAGGTTGTTTGATCCAGCTCATAACACAGCAGCTAAAGGTGAAGCCTGATCCCCGACAGGAGAGACTGAGAGTCTCCCCGGGCCTCTTCAGTACTGAGCTGGAAGGAATGGACTCCATACTCTGACCTGTACAACCTGATGAGATACAAGCAGAGAGGAGCCACAGGAGAAAGTCAGACATGCAGGGAGTTTTCTGGTATCACTGACGACCATCATGTTCTCTAATGAGGATAAAAGATGGAGAAGCATGAGAACTAACAGGGTAGAGAGAGAGCAACCAGCAGAAGAGTGAGTGTGTTCATCATCCTGAGGCTGCAGATGTGACCTCTGACGCTCCACACAGAGTACGAGAGCATCAGCTGGACAGAAGTACTCTGCACACACTGAACATTTGCATCAGGATAACATGGGAGTGGCTCCTGTTCTAAGCTCTGTTCCAATCCCAATGAAGCTGCTGGTCTCTGCTGAGGAAACATGCAGAAAAAAAAAAACACATTAAAGGCAAAAAACAAAAGCAGGACAAATTGTCAGAGATGAGATCTGACTTTCTTCCTCTGGGAAACTTGATTTAAGCAGCATTTTAAAAAAGGACGTTTTGGAGTTGAAGGTTTATGCTCCATTATTTCATGACTGAATGTCTTCTTCACATTCACAGTGACTGTGCAGGTCTGTGTTGGTTCATATCATCATGAAGCCCAGTCCCCATTACCTGAGTCTGGGTCAAGTCTTGAGTCCTCATTGTTCAGGTCTAAGTCATCGGAGAAGTATCTGAGTCGAGTCTCCATTACCTGAGTTTGGGTCCAAGTAGAGTCCTCATTATGAATATGATGATCTATGACAAGGAGAGCAGCTGTTTCACCTGGACTGACTGAATCTGGACTGACTGAGGACCCGGTCTGATTGACTGAACCTGGACTGACTGAGGACCCAGTCTGACTGACTGAACCTGGACTGACTGAATCTGGACTGACTCTGAGAGCCTGGACTGACTGACTCAACCTGGACTGACTAAATCTGGACTGACTCTGAGAACCTGGACTGACTCTGAGAACCTGGACTGACTGACTGAACCTGGACTGACTGAATCTGGACTGACTCTGAGAACCTGGACTGACTGACTGAACCTGGACTGACTGAATCTGGACTGACTTTGAGGACCTGGACTGACTGACTGAACCTGGACTGACTGAATCTGGACTGACTTTGAGGACCTGGACTGACTGACTGAACCTGGACTGACTGAATCTGGACTGACTGTTAGAACCTGGACTGACTGTGAGAACATGGACTGACTGAGAACCTGGACCCATATTTGAGTGAGATAAAACCTTTATTTCAAAGCAGTTTTTGATCTGATGATAGAATCATTGTTGGTCTGAGGGCTCCTGCTCTGGTGGCTTCATGTCACAGGTGTTCACATCTGAACGTTCAGTGATGGTTGTAAATAGAGGAAGTAGTTTTTGTACGTCTCTCCTGTTATTGTCTCTCACTGTGGCTCTCTGGCACAGTAATACACTGCAGAGTCTCCAGGCTGCATGTTCTGTCCATTTAGAGTCGCTGTGTTTCTGGAGGAGTCCAAGTCGATGCTGAACTTGTTCTTCAGTGAATCTTTGTAGTATGAAGTACTGCTGTACTTCATCCCAATCCACTCCAGTCCTTTCCCTGCAGGCTGTCTGATCCAGGCTGTGTAGTAGCTGTCAACAGAATAAGAGACCTGACAGGTGATGGTCAGACTCTGACCTGGCTGAACAGTCATAGAGGCTGGCTGAGTCAGCGTGTCACACTTCACACCTGTGGAGGAAAACATGTAGAATATTGAATCAGTGTATTCAGAGTCAGTGTGCTGTGATCATGCTGTCAGTGTGTGTCTCAGTGAGACTCACAGGATCCAGCAGCCAGCAGCAGCAGAGCTACAGAGAACATGGCTGATGATGAAGCTCCTGTCCTATAGTCCATCATGTTAAAGTGTGTGTCCACTGTCCTCTGTCCTCCTCTCTGCAGTCACATAAGTAGAGGAGGAACACGGCTCACTTTGCATTGACTCCTCCTTTCAGAGAGATTGATCCCATTTGCATGAACTTCTCCTCTCATGGATGATGGAGTTTGACTCTTTGTTTGATCCCCTTGGAAACATTGGATAACTCTGACAACATTTAGATAAATGTAGTTTGAGGCAAAGTAAAGATTCATGTTTGTAATGCATCCTCCAACCAACAACAGTTTTTCATAGTTTGATCATTGTTGGTCTGAGGGCTCCTCCTCTGGTGGCTTCATGTCACAGGTGTTCAGGCTCTGAGGGGTTTTTGTTCAGCTCTACAGATGGTTTGTGTTGTTGTGGGTCTCTGGCACAGTAATACACAGCAGAGTCTCCAGGCTGCATGTTCTGTCCTGTTAGAGTCACTGTTCCAGCTGAAGTGTCTCTGCTGTAGCTGAACTTGTTCTTCAGAGCAGCATTTTGCTCAAGTGCACCACCACCCCACTGATGAGAAATCCACTCCAGTCCTTTCCCTGCAGGCTGTCTGATCCATCCTGTTGCATAGCTGTTATCAGTCAGAGAATAACCAGAGACCTGACAGGTGAGGGTCAGAGACTGTCCAGGCTGCACAACCTTTGATTCTGGCTGGATGAGATCAATACTGTTCACACCTGTGGAAACACAGATCAACATTATCTCCATCATTCATGTTATTATTCAGTGTTTCTGATGGATTAGTTTCAAAGCTCCTCCTCACAGGATCCAGCAGCCAGCAGCAGCAGAGCTACAGAGAACATGGCTGATGATGAAGATGAGCTGATGTGAGATCTTCCTCTCTAATATGGAGGATATATAATGAGCCTGGAGAATGGGCGGAGAGCGAGCAACACTTTATGAATTTGCATATATTACAGATTCTGGAATGATGTTTGTCTCCATCAGAAGTGAAGCAGCAGTGATCTCGAGGAGACAGAGATTGAGTCAGAAACAGACCAAAGATGTTGTTCAGAGTTTCTTCAGCTTGTTTGAAGTTTTGAGACGGAGAGAGAAAAGTTGAGTTGATGATCAGAGTTGATGTGAACGCTGCATTTACTGTTGATCCAGGACTTCACATGTTGTTTCTGTGTTGTGGTGCTGAACTCTCACACAGGAGAATAAAAGCCTCCTTCAGTCCAGGGTTTGTGAGTCAGTCAGTTCTAGAGATGAGCAGGAAAGAGTGTCTTTATATAGGATCACATGAAACACACACTGGACACTGACTGCCATCTGCTGTTTGTATAATGGGAACTGCATCATGATGTTAACTCCCACACTGTGACCGACTGTAGAAGTTAAACCATGTGAACATTAATGTGGCTGTAATATGTTCCTGTAGTATTTAGGACACTCGTTCATACTGATGTGTTTGCTGTTGTTGGAGATATATGAGAAAGTGATTATGACATGAACTCAGTTTAAGTCATGTGATCAGTGGTCAGATTATACGCTCTGTTGAAATGATGTTTGTGGGGTCATTTTTAATGTTTCATGAGAGTCCAGCTCTCTCCAAGGATCCGTCAGTCAAGTAAAGACAACTCCTGCAGGTTTTTGTACAGCTGCTCAGCCAGCTCGTGTCACTGTGGCTCTCTGGCACAATAATAAACAGCAGAATCTTCAGTCTGCAGACTGTTCATCTGCAGATACACCTGCTGTCTGCTGTTGTCTCTGGAGATGGTGAACCGGCCTTTCACTGACGCAGAGTAGTAGATGTTGCTACTATCATACATAGCCGCAACCCACTCCAGTCCTTTTCCAGGAGCCTGTCTGACCCAGGCCATCCAGTTGCTGCTGATTGTGAGTCCAGAGGCTGTACAGGTCAGTCTGTGGGATCCTCCAGGACTTTTAACCACTGGTTCAGATTGAGTCAGAGTCTGAGCATCAACACCTGTAAGGTAGATGAATAAATATCAAGTTGAATAAGCTGGAAACACAAAGTAATGCTGTGTAAAATCAATATGATTGAAGATCTCCACCTGCCCAGCAGACAGTTAGAAGCAGCAGTCCTGTCCTATAGTCCATCATGTTAAAGTGTGTGTCCACTGTCCTCTGTCCTCCTCTCTGCAGTCACATAAGTAGAGGAGGAACACGGCTCACTTTGCATTGACTCCTCCTTTCAGAGAGAGTGATCCCATTTGCATGAACTTCTCCTCTCATGGATGATGGAGTTTGACTCTTTGTTTGATCCTCTTGGAAACATTGGATAACTCTGACAACATTTAGAACTATAGGACGATATCAAACCTCCCTTTTTTAAGTAACAATTATTAACAGTTGAACAATTATCTCATGATAAATGACTGTTTTGATGTCTTCCAATTAGGATTCTGATCACATCACAGCACAGAGATCGCTCTTATCAAAGTCCTCAATGATATTCATTTAAACACAGACAATGGCAAAATTTCAGTTTTGGTATGACTTGATCTCAGTGCTGCTTTTGACACGGTTGACCACAAGATACTACTGGACAGACTTGAACACTGGGTGGGACTCTCTGGTGCAGTACTAAATTGGTTTAGGTCCTATTTAAATGATCAGGACTATTTTGTGTCTGAAGGTAATTACACATCTGAGCGGATGAAAATGGTTTGTGGAGTACCTCAGGGATCCATTCTGGGGCCTCTGCTATTCAACATCTACATGCTCCCCTTAGGTCAGATAAGAAGAAACAACAAAATAAAATGCCATAGCTATGCAGATGACACACATTTACATCACCATATCACCAGGGGATTATAGTCCCATACAAACACTGAGTAAATGCATTGAACAAATCAAGGACTGGACCAGACAGAACTTTCTTCAGTTCAACAAAGAAGAAACTGAAATGATTGTTTTTGGAGGAGGAAAGGTTAAAGGTTACTGCTCAGCTCCAATCTGCACAGATGAAATGTTCAAATCAAGCCAGAAACCTTGGTGTAGTCTTAGACTCAGACCTTCATTTCAGCAGCCACATTAAGACCATTACAAAGTCCGCCTACTATCACCTTCAGAATATATCAAGGATTAAAGGACTCATGTCTCAGCAGGATGCAGAAAAACTCCTCCATGCATTTCTCTTTAGCAGACTAGACTACTGTAACAGGGTCTTTACAGGACTCCCTAAAGAGTCCATCAGAGGACTGCAGCTCAGACAGAATGCTGCTGCTTGAGTCCTAACAAGGACCAACAAAGTAGACCACATCCCTCCAGTTCTTAGATCTCTACACTGGCTTCCTGTCTGTCAGAGAGTAGACTTTAAAATCCTGCTGATGGTTTATAAAGACCTGAAGGGTTTAGGCTGATCTGTTGCTACTGTACCACCTGGACCTCTGAGGTCCTCAGGTCCTGGTCTGCTTTCAGTCCCTAGAGTCAGAAGGAAACATGGTGAAGCAGTGTTTAGTCATTATGCTCCACATATCTGGAACACACTCCCTGAAAGCTGCAGGTCTGCTCCAACTCTCACCTCTTTAAATCAAAGACTAAGACCTTTTTATTTACCACTGCCTTCCTATCTTAGATTATTTTAACTTTTTTATTTCTTACATATTTCTAATCTTCCTTTTCTTTTCTATGTTTTATTACATTTGTCATTGTAATTGTGTTCTTTTATGCTTGTCTGAATGCTTTTAATCTTTTAATGTAAAGCACATTGAGCTGCCCTCGAGGATGAAATGTTCTATACAAACAAAGCTGCTGTTTGATCATTGTTGGTCTGAGGGCTCCTCCTCTGGTGGCTTCATGTCACAGGTGTTCAGGCTCTGAGGGGTTTTTGTTCAGCTCTACAGATGGTTTGTGTTGTTGTGGGTCTCTGGCACAGTAATACACAGCAGAGTCTCCAGGCTGCATGTTCTGTCCGTTTAGAGTCACTGTTTTACTGGAGGAGTCTGAGGTGATACTGAACTTGTTCTTCAGTGAATCTTTGATATATGTTGTGTGTCCAACACGTCCTCCTAATACAATCCACTCCAGTCCTCTCCCTGCAGGCTGTCTGATCCAGGCTGTGTAGTAGCTGCTGAGAGCATAAGAGACCTGACAGGTGATGGTCAGACTCTGACCTGGCTGCACAGTCACAGAGGCTGGCTGAGTCAGCGTTTCACACTTCACACCTGTTAAAACAGAGAAAATGTTTGGTACCAAATGATGGAGTTAAAGTGTAAAAGAAGAAGTGTTGACTTTGACAGATCCAGACAGACTCACATCCAGCTGCCAGCAGCAGCAGCAGCAGCAGAGCTCCAGAAAACATGCTTTCTGTTGAAGGTGACGAGCTGTGAACTCCACTGACAGCCTGATGGCAAGTTTTTATAGCTGAGTAACAAGGAAGCTCTCTGAGTTTGCATACAATCAAACACATCAAGCAGCACTGATGGTCTGACTGGATGTATTTTTCATGATGTAAAGTAAACTTATTTAGGAAGCATTGCAGAACACTGTTGATGTGAACCCATGAAAACAACCAGAGTAACCACAGGAATGTTGCTTTCTGTAATCCATATTTACAGCCTGTTTAGCAAGTTAGCAAGAAACTATGATGTAGCCTCTATGATATGAACTATGTGCTGTCAGCACCTCCTGATTTCCATTCACAAATATTCATATCATCTTTATTATGAACTCTGTCAGAGACTTTATGCTTGTGCTGAACCAGTGTGGAGGATGAGAGCTGCAGCTTTTTGTACAGCTGCTCAGCCAGCTCGTGTCACTGTGGCTCTCTAGCACAATAATAAACTGCAGAATCTTCAGTCTTCAGACTGTTCATCTGCAGATACACCTGCTGTCTGCTGTTGTCTCTGGAGATGGTGAACCGGCCTTTCACTGACTCAGAGTGGGCGATGTTGCTACTATCATCTTCAATCCAGGCAATCCACTCCAGTCCTTTTCCAGGAGCCTGTCTGACCCAGCTCATTTCATAGCTACTAAATGTGAACCCAGAGGCTGTACAGGTCAGTGTGTGGGATCCTCCAGGACTTTTAACCACTGGTTCAGATTGAGTCAGAGTCTGAGCATCAACACCTGTAAGGTAGATGAATAAATATCAAGTTGAATAAGCTGGAAACACAAAGTAATGCTGTGTAAAATCAATATGATTGAAGATCTCCACCTGCCCAGCAGACAGTTAGAAGCAGCAGTCCTGTCCTATAATCCATCATGTTAAAGTGTGTGTCCACTGTCCTCTGTCCTCCTCTCTGCAGTCACATAAGTAGAGGAGGAACACGGCTCACTTTGCATTGACTCCTCCTTTCAGAGAGAGTGATCTCATTTGCATGAACTTCTCCTCTCATGGATGATGGAGTTTGACTCTTTGTTTGATCCTCTTGGAAACATTGGATAACTCTGACAACATTTAGATAAATGTAGTTTGAGGCAAAGTAAAGATTCATGTTTGTAATGCATCCTCCAACCAACAACAGTTTTTCATAAAGAGCAACTCAAACACAAACACTGACACACAGTTTACTTCCTCGTGTGTCAGGAGAAAGTCAGGTTTCTTTTGATTCCTACTTTGGTTTTGTCAAATGAGGTCAATCCAATCCCAGTTTGTGTCAAAGGGTGTTTGAATGAAGGAATATTTGATGGTTCCTGACTTGGTAGATGAAGACTGTTTCTTAAAGAGTAGCTGTTAGCTAACAGAGTGAGCTCATTAACTCTCAAATATTGGTTCAGTCAGAAAACAGACTTTTGGAGGATTTATAAATGTGTATGTGTGTTTAGTCTCTGTTACTAAGCTGCTGTTTGATCATTGTTGGTCTGAGGGCTCCTCTGGTGGCTTCATGTCACAGGTGTTCAGGCTCTGAGGGGTTTTTGTTCAGCTCTACAGATGGTTTGTGTTGTTGTGGGGCTCTGGCACAGTAATACACAGCAGAGTCTCCAGCTGTCAGACTGCTCATCTGCAGATAGACCTGGTCCACATCGTTGTCTCTGGAGATGGTGAAGCGATTCTGCACTGATGTGGAATAAGCTTTAGTGCCTCCACTCGGAGCAGAAATGAAAGAAACCCACTCCAGTCCTTTTCCTGCAGCTTGTCTGATCCAGGCAAGATCAGCGTCTCCATCTGAGATCCCTGAGTACGTACAGGTCAGTCTGTGGGACTCTCCAGGTCTCTTCACCACAGGTTCAGACTCAGTCAGAGTCTGACTCCAAACCACTGAGGAGAAATTACAGATCAACACACAGCCGAACACAAACCTCGACACAGAGATGAGAACGAGTGAATCTTACCAGAAACTGATGACAGCATGAGAAATGTTCTCCATGGAGCTGAAGTCATGGTAGAAATGTGTGTGTGTGTGTGTGTGTGTGTGTGTGTGTGTCTGGTTGGGGGACTGCTTTGTCCTCCGTTTGCAGGGAGATTATCAGGGATGGAAGTGATGAAGATTTGCATTGACTCCACCTCACTGCTGAAAATGAAAAGCATGAAGACTCTGCCTCAGATTTCTTTACTGTGTCTGTTTTGAAATGACTGGATTCATCAAGGCTGCTTTGAAAAGACACAAAACTCGAGAAAGTGGATCCATCCAGTCCTCAGGACCAGATTCTGAAGAGTCTTCAGACAAAGTGACATTAAAGTTAACTTCTGATCCATGATGACGTATTGCAAAGAGGCGTTTATGTCCAGAAGTGAGGAACACATTTGTTTGTAGAGTCGTACCAAAATGATTTTCATCTTCCAATCAGCTTCATATTACTCATCACTTTCTCAATGAACAAGTGAAATAAGGCAAGTTTATTTATAGCACATTTAAAAGACGTGTTGAGAGGATATTAAAGATCACAGACATTTATGAAACCATCACTGTGTGACATTTTGACCTTCTTTTATTACTTTATCAAACAGCATGTTTCATGGAGGACATTACAGTTTGAAATGGATGCAGATGTTGGTGAAACAGGAAATGATGTTCATGTTTGAATCACTTTAAATGTCTTCTTTTGGAAATGTGGTCTGCTTTGTCTCTGAGGATTGAAAACTTGAACCCTCTGAGAGTCGGGTCCAGAGCCTGCTCAGGTTAAAGTGTGAGTTTCTCTGAGTCTTGTTTCTACGCTCCATGACATCAGATGACCTTTTTGAAAAGATGATAGCAGACAAACACAGCAGGTGTCTTTCAGATCCCACAGCTGCTGGTCTGTGGAGGTTTTTGTGCAGCTGCTCCGCTGTCCTCACTCACTGTGTCTCTTCGAGCGCAGTAGTAAACAGCAGAGTCTTCAGCTGTCAGGCTCTGAACCTGGAGGTACTGAGTGCTGCTGGGCACATCTTCAGTCATGGGGAAACGACTCTGGAAGGAGCTGGCATAGCTAGCAGAGTTTGAACCTGTGTTCATCCTCCCAATCCACTCCAGAGCTCTCCCTGGTCTCTGTCGTATCCAGTGGATATAGTAGCTCGTCATGTCAAACCCAGATATGACACATGACATCCTCACGGTCTCTCCAGCTCGTTTCACCTCAGAGGGAGTCTGCTCCAGTTTGATCTCACTCCAAACTCCTGCAGTCATAGAAATCATGATCAGTCTCAAACAAACTAGTCAGAGCAGGTTGGACATGTCCTTAAAGAACTGAAACAGAATTCATTTTCTCACCATGAACAGCAACAACGAGTAATAAACTCCAGATAACAGTGATGTCCATTCTGTAGTTCAGAGCTCTGTAATCTCTGTTTATTAAAGATGCCTGAAACTGTCCGAGTGCTGCCACAAGTTCCTGATGTGTTTATGAAGATGAGCGGTTTGCATAGCCCTCCCTCTGCAGCATCTCAATGGATCATGTGACACAGCTACAGATACATTTCCATAAGCAGAGTGTCTCTACAGCTGAGGAGCAGACTGAGAAATATCATGAAGCTCTGATCAGGGACTCAGTCCTGAACCAGCTGATGAGGGGACACACCGTCTTCTCCTCCATGATGACTTTAGACTCGTGGTTAACAGATTTTAAAATCTTGGTCAGGAACAAAGAGGAAGATTATTTGTGGACGAGTGGGAGCTCTGTTGTTTAAGTAGTTCTGTTCTTCTAAAACCATCAAAGTGAAGCAGCAATGATCTGAAGGAGAACGAGACTGAGTCAGAGACAGACAGGCTGTAATATGTTCCTGTAGTATTTAGGACACTCGTTCATACTGATGTGTTTGCTGTTGTTGGAGATATATGAGAAAGTGATTATGACATGAACTCAGTTTAAGTCATTTTTTTTTTTTTTTTTTTTTTATTTTTTATTTTTACAGGGACAGCGCACAATTAAAAGAAATTGCACCAGAGTTAGCTAGCAGCTAATTTACATCTGTTGTCCCTGGGCAGGTAGACAAAAAATAAACAACCACAAAACACCAAATACACTACATAACACAATACAGTACATAAAAGTCCATCATTTTGAGATATTAGCTAAAATTAGTACAATAAATACAACAAATACTAACAGTAACGCAATAAATAATAGCATTACGATAAATGCAATAAATACAAGGCAATCATTGGTGATGGCAGTTTTGAGCTGACTTTAGCCAAAGCTTGAGGCTGGTTTTAAATATTGCAAAGCTCCCTGAGTCTCGAATATTTGTGGGTATAGAATTCCACTTTCCCACAGCTTTAACCGTGAAAGCAGATTGACCAAAGGAAGTCTTTCTGAACGGTGGTACCCAGTCACCTCTAGAGGAGGCTCTGGTCCTCCTGACACTGCCACTGCCAGGAGAGACCAGACATCCTCTAAGAGGAGGGGGTGCGAGATTGTGAATAATTTTAAACATCAGGCATGCATCAGAGTAAAATAAGAAGTTGTCAAAATTGAGAAAATTATATTTTAGCAAAATATTACAGTGATGATGGTCCCTTGGCTTTTTATCCAGTACTTTTAAGGTCTGTTTATAGAGAGAGTACACAGGTTTAAGTGTAGTCACACCTGCCTGTGACCAAGTTGTTATACAGTAAGACAGATGGGGAAAAATCATAGCATGTACAAAAAGCTTTGCAGCGGATGGAGACAACTGGTGCCTGATGCTCTTAAAATTATTCAAATTAAGTTTAACACTGCTGATGACCTTACTAATTTGTTTTTTGAAAGACAGGTTTGCATCAATTATAATACCTAGGTATTTCACATGTGTCACAGATGTGATGACATCACCATTAATTAAAATGTCAGGATTTACTGAATTATTTTCCTTGCTGTGAAATACATGCAAACTGTTTTACTTACATTAAGGGTCAAGCATGAATCAGCTAGCCAGTCCGACACTTTGCTCATTGCAGCTGTTAGTTTGGCTGCAACATGTTCTTTGGTTTTTGCATGGGTGAAAATAACAGTATCATCAGCATACATTTGGATGCTAACATCTGGACACACTTGGGGAAGGTCATTTATATACATACTAAACAAAATGGGTCCTAGAATAGACCCTTGGGGGACCCCTACTGTGCAACTGGCAAATGATGAACATTTATCACCCACTCTTGTACATTGTTTCCTATTGTTTAGGTAGGATTCCATCCAGGTCAAGGCATTGACAGATAAATTAAATTTTGAAAGTTTTGAAAGTAAAACGTTATAATTGACTGTGTCAAATGCCTTCTTAAAATCTAAAAACACGGCTCCAACAACACCACCTTTATCAAGGTAACTTTTGATCTGTTCAACAAAAAAGCAATTTGCTGTTTCTGTCGAGTGGTGTTTTCGGAAACCAAATTGCATTGGGTGCAGAGTAAATTCACCTTCATTTAAATGGGAAACTAACTGATCACAAACTACCTTTTCTGCGATTTTAGAGGCTATTGGTAGGATACTAATTGGTCTATAATTTGATGGGATTGTCCTGTCACCTGATTTAAAGACAGGGGTCACTATTGCAGCCTTCCAGGAGGAAGGAAAAAAAGAATTTGTTATTGATAAATTTATCAAATGAGTTAAAGGCTTGCATAGTGTCATTTTATACTTTTAAAAAAATCTTGCATCAATATCGAAGACATCCTTAGACTTGGAGCCTTTTAGGCAGTCAAGTGCTTTTATAACTGAGGATTCTGAAACATTTTCAATTACAAATACAGGGAATTCATTATTTGTAGGTTCAAGAACTTTTGATCTTACACCAAAATTATTGGCCAGACACTGGACTGAATCCACAAAGAATAAATTAAAGATTGTAGCTATTTGTTCTTTATCTTCTATCACTTTTGATTGTTCCTTGATCACCCAATTTTGAGCTGATTTTCCCTCCTTCTTTGTGATTTTATTAATATTATCCCAAATTAATTTACTATTCCCCTTAGACTCATTTATTAGTTTAATGAAGTAATCAGCTTTGGCCTGTCTCAATTGTTTTACTACTTTGTTTCTCAGTCCCTGAAAGTTTCTCTTATCATGGGGCAATCCAGATTTAAGAGCTGTCTTCAATGCTAGATCTCTTTGCTTCATTAACCTCCAAAGGTGCTCATTTAACCATGGTAGATTATATTTTTTATGCGAGTGTGAGACCTTTTTACAAAATTCATTTTTGGTTTCACAGACCCTGGCCATCATAATGTTAGATGCCTTTTCTATGTCATCTGACTGCAGAACATCATTCCAGTCCAACTGATTTAATTTATCCTCAAATGAGCTGACTAAATTTTTAGGTATAGCATTAAAAAAACTTTTACCTTGTTGTCTATATAAAAAACGTTTTTTAGTTAGTTTTCTTACAATTAGAGTCAGATTATGATCTGACATACCTGTTACCAAATTAAAAGATTTTATAATTCTTTCAGGTTTATTACTAAAAATAAGATCTATCTGTGTCTGTGATGATGGTGTAATCCTGGTTGGGCCTTGAATGATTTGAGAGAGATTATATTGGTCTGATATACTTTTGAGTTTTTTCCTGATGGCTCTATCAGCCCAGTTTATATTAAAATCGCCTAACAAAATCAATTCAGTCTTAGTACCGATTTCCTTTAGTAATGATTTCAGTTTGTCATGAAAAATGTTGTTAGAATTAGGGGGTCGGTAAATTCCAACAACAGTAAAAGACATACTAGGGGACAATGCAATAGAGACAGCAATACTTTCCAAATCATTCTGAGAATTAAAATATACTTCTTCACATCGAAAATGATCTCGGACATATAAAATAACTCCTCCTCCTTTCCCTAATTTTCTATCTTTCCTAAAAACTTGATACCCAGGTATAGTAAAAGCAGTCCTTGGTGATGACTCAGTTAACCATGTTTCTGAGAGGCAAAGAAAGTCCAAGTTCGAATCAGTCAGCAAACTTTCAAGCTGTTCCGTCTTTGATGCAATGCTTCTGATGTTCAAATGTCCGCCAAGTAATCCATTCGGCTTTTTTTCGCTTGTCCCACAACACTTTAGCCTGGTTAACTGGTTGGAAGAAATTAAACTTTCTTTTAACCGTCGTTATATTAAAGTGTTCTGTTTGTTTACAGTCACTCGGGTTAAAGATGGCTTTTTGCAGGGTTGCGTTGGAGGTTACGTACCGGTTTTCGCATCCTTGGTGTATTTCAGCAGCATTTACAAGCTCAGGTGAATCCAGCAGCAGCGTCTTTTGTTCGATATTGCAAACCGGCCCCGGATTAGAATGAACGTCACCTGCCAGTAGGATTGTGATCATCAGGTAGCTGATCAGCCTGTGGTATGGGCGGGAAGATTTCACTGTGGATCCTGCCCGGGACAGAGTTGGTATATTGGCCTTTCCACTAGACAGGATTTCAGAATATGCGGCTTGATGACTCCACTGTGCAAAGACAACACAGTCGGCCTGCAGAGAGCCGCCGCTTCGGCCGGCGCAGCAGCAACGCAACGAGAGCAGCAACAAAACAAAGATGTAAGCGATCATACTGCCTCTGTACGCCAAATCTCCAACAAATTGCCTTGATATGGCACCAGGTTTGGGGTTTGTTTTGTAACAAAAACCGTTTTTATTGAATTCGGTCCTGAATGTAACTCTGGCTGCACAGACTCCAGCAGCACCTGCCTTGCTGCCGGTCCGGGCCGCCATGACACCTCAAATAAGCAGTCTATTTCCTGACTTCGAGAAGATGGTAGTGTTTTACATACATCATCAAAATAAAAGAAGACTACGGTAGGGTTCACGCAGCACCTGCTGTATCCACCAACAATTTGGACCTCATGTGATCAGTGGTCAGATTATACGCTCTGTTGAAATGATGTTTGTGGGGTCATTTTTAATGTTTCATGAGAGTCCAGCTCTCTCCAAGGATCCGTCAGTCAAGTAAAGACAACTCCTGCAGGTTTTTGTACAGCTGCTCAGCCAGCTCGTGTCACTGTGGCTCTCTGGCACAATAATAAACAGCAGAATCTTCAGTCTGCAGACTGTTCATCTGCAGATACACCTGCTGTCTGCTGTTGTCTCTGGAGATGGTGAACCGGCCTTTCACTGACTCAGAGTAGAAGATGCTAGTAGTAGCAATATAAGCGATCCACTCCAGTCCTTTTCCAGGAGCCTGTCTGACCCAGGCCATATAGTAGCTGCTGAATGTGAACCCAGAGGCTGTACAGGTCAGTGTGTGGGATCCTCCAGGACTTTTAACCACTGGTTCAGATTCAGTCAGAGTCTGAGCATCAACACCTGTAAGGTAGATGAATAAATATCAAGTTGAATAAGCTGGAAACACAAAGTAATGCTGTGTAAAATCAATATGATTGAAGATCTCCACCTGCCCAGCAGACAGTTAGAAGCAGCAGTCCTGTCCTATAGTCCATCATGTTAAAGTGTGTGTCCACTGTCCTCTGTCCTCCTCTCTGCAGTCACATAAGTAGAGGAGGAACACGGCTCACTTTGCATTGACTCCTCCTTTCAGAGAGAAATGAGTGTGAACTTGTTGTTGTGTGGTGCAGACATATTTAGTCATAGTTCATCATTGTTTCCTCTTTATTAACTGCAGGATGGTCTGACAGTGAAAAACAACTTCATGTAGAAACTGATCATTTACACTTTCTTTATTTTCCACAACATAAAATCAAGTTTTAAAGTTTGTGTTTTTGGACTTTTATGTCTTTTTTACACAACAGTGGACAGAAGAGGAAACTGGGAGGAGAGAGAGGGGATGACATGCAGCACGGGACTCTATCCTCTGTACATGGAGCGTGAGACTTAAGAGAGGCCATGCTGTGACCATGTGAGTCCATTATCAGGACCTTATTGTTGACTTGGAGTCCAGATCCCATCCAAATCCTGAAATGAGTTCAAGTTAAAACAGGAAGAGGAAACATCACTAAATGAGACTCTTATTCTCTTAACTGTCAGATTAAACTGACATGAAGTCATTGCTGGTCTGAGGGCTCCTCCTCTGGTGGTTTGGAGTCACTAAAGTCCACAAGGGGAACAGATCCCCTGAAGGACTGCGTTGCTTTTGCAGCAGTTAAACCTGCACGAGTGAGACCTTCAGAAACCATCTCATCCTCAAAGCAAGAGCAAAGGGTTAAATACACCCCCCACTGTGATGCAAGGCAAACACTTTATTTCATACAGAGGAGGCTGAAACTTTGCATCATTGTTAAACTCTGTGTGTGAAAAGATAAAGCAATAAAGTTTAATATTAAAAGATAACATGATCAGTAAATGAAATAAGACAACATGAACGTATAGATTCACTCAGGACTCAGATTTTCATCATCCACAGTTTCTCACCATCAGTGAAGACTCAGGACTAAAGAGACTGAACGCTCAGTGATGGTTGAAGATAGAGGAAGTAGTTTTTGTACGACTCTCCTGTTATTGTCTCTCACTGTGGCTTTCCTGGCACAGTAATACACTGCAGAGTCTCCAGGCTGCATGTTCTGTCCGTTTAGAGTCACTGTTTTACTGGAGGGGTCTGAAGTGATACTGAACTTGTTCTTCAGTGAATCTTTGTAGTATGAAGTACCGCTGTCTCTCATCCCAATCCACTCCAGTCCTCTCCCTGCAGGCTGTCTGATCCAGGCTGTGTAGTAGCTGCCGAGAGAATAAGAGACCTGACAGGTGATGGTCAGACTCTGACCTGGCTGCACAGTCACAGAGGCTGGCTGAGTCAACGTTTCACACTTCACACCTGTGGAGGAAAACATGTAGAATATTGAATCAGTGTATTCAGAGTCAGTGTGCTGTGATCATGCTGTCAGTGTGTGTCTCAGTGAGACTCACAGGATCCAGCAGCCAGCAGCAGCAGAGCTACAGAGAACATGGCTGATGATGAAGCTCCTGTCCTATAGTCCATCATGTTAAAGTGTGTGTCCACTGTCCTCTGTCCTCCTCTCTGCAGTCACATAAGTAGAGGAGGAACACTGCTCACTTTGCATTGACTCCTCCTTTCAGAGAGAGTGATCTCATTTCTGTCTTCTTCTTTTTACTTCAACCTTTCATCTTGTCTTCTGGTGAGGTCTTAAAATTTAACTTCAGGTTAAAATAATTTCCAGTTTTCTTTGACACGTTTACAGAAACCTGTCCTCCCAGTCCTTCTGTTTGTAACAAACACTAACTTTCAAACAGACGAAGAGACCGTCTAACATTTTAATATTTTCTCAATCACATAGATTTAATTTACTCTTCAAAGTCAGACGAAGGAGACAAACACATTCTCTTTATAATCCTCTCATCTTTATTTCTCTTCTTCTGTTTCTAAAGGTCATATTTTGGGGTGTTTTCCTTTATTTGATTGGACAGCTTCAGAGAGAGGAACTGTGGGGAGGGAGTCGGGGTGACATGAACCAAATCATATCAGGACCAGGAACTAATCATTCCAGCCCTGTCTCTGTGGGGCGTCTGCTCTACCATCTGAGACAAACCTATACCTCTTCTTCTAACATTTATGTTCCCTCCATCATCATCATGTCACACACCAAGTCTAACATTTAGGCTCATAGGAATCATGATTTTCTCAGTGTGTTTGGGCATCAAGAGGGAGAACTCCAGTGCTGTGCAGGAAACTTGATGTCAAACTGAAGTGTCTCTGCTGATTGTCAGATTTTATAAACTTATTTCTTTATTTTTCATCTTTTCAGTTTCTGTTTTATTACAGTGTTGCTTCCTCTCGTGTCACTGTGGCTCTGGAGCAGAATAATAAACAGCAGAATCTTCAGACTGTTCATCTGCAGATACACCTGCTGTCTGCTGTTGTCTCTGGAGATGGTGAACCGGCCTTTCACTGACTCAGAGTAGTAGATCTCAGCACTGTCATATCTGATGGAAGAAACCCACTCCAGTCCTTTTCCAGGAGCCGGTCTGACCCAGGCCATCCAGACGCTGCTGAATGTGAACCCAGAGCCTGTACAGGTCATGATTATCAAATGTGTATGTGTGTTTAGTCTCTGTTACAAAGCTGCTGTTTGATCATTGTTGGTCTGAGGGCTCCTCCTCTGGTGGCTTCATGTCACAGGTGTTCACATCTGAACGTTCAGTGATGGTTGTAAATAGAGGAAGTAGTTTTTGTACGACTCTCCTGGTATTGTCTCTCACTGTGGCTCTCTGGCACAGTAATACACTGCAGAGTCCTCAGTCTTCAGACTGTTCATCTGTAGGTAGAGTTTACTGCTGGAGTCGGTTCTGGAGATGGTGAACCGGCCTTTCACTGACTCAGGGTAGTAGGTGCTGCCACCACCGTTGCTGATAGTTGCAACCCACTCCAGTCCTTTTCCAGGAGCCTGTCTGACCCAGGCCATCCAGAAGCTGCTGAATGTGAACCCAGAGGCTGTACAGGTCAGTGTGTGGGATCCTCCAGGACTTTTAACCACTGGTTCAGATTCAGTCAGAGTCTGAGCATCAACACCTGTAAGGTAGATGAATAAATATCAAGTTGAATAAGCTGGAAACACAAAGTAATGCTGTGTAAAATCAATATGATTGAAGATCTCCACCTGCCCAGCAGACAGTTAGAAGCAGCAGTCCTGTCCTATAGTCCATCATGTTAAAGTGTGTGTCCACTGTCCTCTGTCCTCCTCTCTGCAGTCACATAAGTAGAGGAGGAACACGGCTCACTTTGCATTGACTCCTCCTTTCAGAGAGATTGATCCCATTTGCATGAACTTCTCCTCTCATGGATGATGGAGTTTGACTCTTTGTTTGATCCTCTTGGAAACATTGGATAACTCTGACAACATTTAGATAAATGTAGTTTGAGGCAAAGTAAAGATTCATGTTTGTAATGCATCCTCCAACCAACAACAGTTTTTCATAGTTTGATCATTGTTGGTCTGAGGGCTCCTCCTCTGGTGGCTTCATGTCACAGGTGTTCAGGCTCTGAGGGGTTTTTGTTCAGCTCTACAGATGGTTTGTGTTGTTGTGGGGCTCTGGCACAGTAATACACAGCAGAGTCTCCAGGCTGCATGTTCTGTCCTGTTAGAGTCACTGTTCCAGCTGAAGTGTCTCTGCTGTAGCTGAACTTGTTCTTCAGAGCAGCATTTTGCTCAAGTGCACCACCACCCCACTGATGAGAAATCCACTCCAGTCCTTTCCCTGCAGGCTGTCTGATCCATCCTGTTGCATAGCTAGTATCAGTCAGAGAATAACCAGAGACCTGACAGGTGATGGTCAGAGACTGTCCAGGCTGCACAACCTTTGATTCTGGCTGGATGAGATCAATACTGTTCACACCTGTGGAAACACAGATCAACATTATCTCCATCATTCATGTTATTATTCAGTGTTTCTGATGGATTAGTTTCAAAGCTCCTCCTCACAGGATCCAGCAGCCAGCAGCAGCAGAGCTACAGAGAACATGGCTGATGATGAAGATGAGCTGATGAGAGCTTCTCTTCTTCTGAGACTCACAGCCTGATGCCAAGTCTTTATATCAGACTGTGAGGAAGCTCACTTTGCATAGAGAAGGACTCTGACTCTAAAAGAAGGATGAGTCTTTATGCTACGTAAAGTATCTTGAAATGTTGTCAGTAATGTTAACTTTACACAGAAAGACATCATTTAATCTTCAAAGTCAGACGAAGGAGACAAACACATTCTCTTTATGATCCTCTCATCTTTATTTCTCTTCTTCTGTTTCTAAAGGTCATATTTTGGGGTGTTTTCCTTTATTTGATTGGACAGCTTCAGAGAGAGGAACTGTGGGGAGGGAGTCGGGGTGACATGTACCAAATCAGGGTAGTAGATCTCAGTACTGTCATATCTGATGGAAGAAACCCACTCCAGTCATTTTCCTGGAACTGGTCTGACCCAGGCCATCCAGTTGCTGCTGAATGTGAACCCAGAGCCTGTACAGGTCATGATTTATCAAATGTGTATGTGTGTTTAGTCTCTGTTACTAAGCTACTGTTTGATCATTGTTGGTCTGAGGGCTCCTCCTCTGGTGGCTTTATGTCACAGGTGTTCACATCTGAACGTTCAGTGATGGTTGAAGATAGAGGAAGTAGTTTTTGTACGTCTCTCCTGTTATTGTCTCTCACTGTGGGTCTCTGGCACAGTAATACACTGCAGAGTCTCCAGGCTGCATGTTCTGTCCGTTTAGAGTCGCTGTTTTACTGGAGGAGTCAAAACTGATACTGAACTTGTTCTTCAGTGAATCTTTGTAGTATGTTGTTTGTCCCACACGTCCTAATATAATCCACTCCAGTCCTCTCCCTGCAGGCTGTCTGATCCAGGCCGTCCAGTAGCTGCTGACAGAATAAGAGACCTGACAGGTGATGGTCAGACTCTGACCTGGCTGCACAGTCATAGAGGCTGGCTGAGTCAGCGTGTCACACTTCACACCTGTGGAGGAAAACATGTAGAATATTGAATCAGTGTATTCAGAGTCAGTGTGCTGTGATCATGCTGTCAGTGTGTGTCTCAGTGAGACTCACAGGATCCAGCAGCCAGCAGCAGCAGAGCTACAGAGAACATGGCTGATGATGAAGCTCCTGTCCTATAGTCCATCATGTTAAAGTGTGTGTCCACTGTCCTCTGTCCTCCTCTCTGCAGTCACATAAGTAGAGGAGGAACACGGCTCACTTTGCATTGACTCCTCCTTTCAGAGAGAAATGAGTGTGAACTTGTTGTTGTGTGGTGCAGACATATTTAGTCATAGTTCATCATTGTTTCCTCTTTATTAACTGCAGGATGGTCTGACAGTGAAAAACAACTTCATGTAGAAACTGATCATTTACACTTTCTTTATTTTCCACAACATAAAATCAAGTTTTAAAGTTTGTGTTTTTGGACTTTTATGTCTTTTTTACACAACAGTGGACAGAAGAGGAAACTGGGAGGAGAGAGAGGGGATGACATGCAGCACGGGACTCTATCCTCTGTACATGGAGCGTGAGACTTAAGAGAGGCCATGCTGTGACCATGTGAGTCCGTTATCAGGACCTTATTGTTGACTTGGAGTCCAGAACCATCCAAATCCAGAAATGAGTTCAAGTTAAAACAGGAAGTGGAAACATCATTAAATGAGACTGTTATTCTCTTAACTGTCAGATTAAACTGACATGAAGTCATTGCTGGTCTGAGGGCTCCTCCTCTGGTGGTTTGGAGTCACTAAAGTCCACAAGGGGAACAGATCCCCTGAAGGACTGCGTTGCTTTTGCAGCAGTTAAACCTGCACGAGTGAGACCTTCAGAAACCATCTCATCCTCAAAGCAAGAGCAAAGGGTTAAATACACCCCCCACTGTGATGCAAGGCAAACACTTTATTTCATACAGAGGAGGCTGAAACTTTGCATCATTGTTAAACTCTGTGTGTGAAAAGATAAAGCAATAAAGTTTAATATTAAAAGATAACATGATCAGTAAATGAAATAAGACAACATGAACGTATAGATTCACTCAGGACTCAGATTTTCATCATCCACAGTTTCTCACCATCAGTGAAGACTCAGGACTAAAGAGACTGAACGCTCAGTGATGGTTGAAGATAGAGGAAGTAGTTTTTGTACGTCTCTCCTGTTATTGTCTCTCACTGTGGCTCTCCTGGCACAGTAATACACTGCAGAGTCTCCAGGCTGCATGTTCTGTCCGTTTAGAGTCACTGTTTTACTGGAGGGGTCTGAGGTGATACTGAACTTGTTCTTCAGTGAATCTTTGTAGTATGAAGTACTGCTGTCTCTCATCCCAATCCACTCCAGTCCTCTCCCTGCAGGCTGTCTGATCCAGGCTGTGTAGTAGCTGCTGAGAGAATAAGAGACCTGACAGGTGATGGTCAGACTCTGACCTGGCTGCACAGTCACAGAGGCTGGCTGAGTCAGCGTTTCACACTTCACACCTGTGGAGGAAAACATGTAGAATATTGAATCAGTGTATTCAGAGTCAGTGTGCTGTGATCATGCTGTCAGTGTGTGTCTCAGTGAGACTCACAGGATCCAGCAGCCAGCAGCAGCAGAGCTACAGAGAACATGGCTGATGATGAAGCTCCTGTCCTATAGTCCATCATGTTAAAGTGTGTGTCCACTGTCCTCTGTCCTCCTCTCTGCAGTCACATAAGTAGAGGAGGAACACGGCTCACTTTGCATTGACTCCTCCTTTCAGAGAGAGTGATCTCATTTCCTTCTTCTTCTTTTTACTTCAACCTTTCATCTTGTCTTCTGGTGAGGTCTTAAAATTTAACTTCAGGTTAAAATAGTTTCCAGTTTTCTTTGACACGTTTACAGAAACCTGTCCTCCCAGTCCTTCTGTTTGTAACAAACACTAACTTTCAAACAGACGAAGAGACCGTCTAACATTTTAATATTTTCTCAATCACATAGATTTAATTTACTCTTCAAAGTCAGACGAAGGAGACAAACACATTCTCTTTATAATCCTCTCATCTTTATTTCTCTTCTTCTGTTTCTAAAGGTCATATTTTGGGGTGTTTTCCTTTATTTGATTGGACAGCTTCAGAGAGAGGAACTGTGGGGAGGGAGTCGGGGTGACATGAACCAAATCATATCAGGACCAGGAACTAATCATTCCAGCCCTGTCTCTGTGGGGCGTCTGCTCTACCATCTGAGACAAACCTATACCTCTTCTTCTAACATTTATGTTCCCTCCATCATCATCATGTCACACACCGAGTCTAACATTTAGGCTCATAGGAATCATGATTTTCTCAGTGTGTTTGGGCATCAAGAGGGAGAACTCCAGTGCTGTGCAGGAAACTTGATGTCAAACTGAAGTGTCTCTGCTGATTGTCAGATTTTATAAACTTATTTCTTTATTTTTCATCTTTTCAGTTTCTGTTTTATTAGAGTGTTGCTTCCTCTCGTGTCACTGTGGCTCTGGAGCAGAATAATAAACAGCAGAATCTTCAGACTGTTCATCTGCAGATACACCTGCTGTCTGCTGTTGTCTCTGGAGATGGTGAACCGGCCTTTCACTGACTCAGAGTAGTAGATCTCAGCACTGTCATATCTGATGGAAGAAACCCACTCCAGTCCTTTTCCAGGAGCCGGTCTGACCCAGGCCATCCAGACGCTGCTGAATGTGAACCCAGAGCCTGTACAGGTCATGATTATCAAATGTGTATGTGAGTTTAGTCTCTGTTACTAAGCTGCTGTTTGATCATTGTTGGTCTGAGGGCTCCTCCTCTGGTGGCTTCATGTCACAGGTGTTCACATCTGAACGTTCAGTGATGGTTGTAAATAGAGGAAGTAGTTTTTGTACGACTCTCCTGGTATTGTCTCTCACTGTGGCTCTCTGGCACAGTAATACACTGCAGAGTCCTCAGTCTTCAGACTGTTCATCTGTAGGTAGAGTTTACTGCTAGAGTCGGTTCTGGAGATGGTGAACCGGCCTTTCACTGACTCAGGGTAGTAGGTGCTGCCACCACCGTTGCTGATAGTTGCAACCCACTCCAGTCCTTTTCCAGGAGCCTGTCTGACCCAGGCCATCCAGAAGCTGCTGAATGTGAACCCAGAGGCTGTACAGGTCAGTGTGTGGGATCCTCCAGGACTTTTAACCACTGGTTCAGATTGAGTCAGAGTCTGAGCATCAACACCTGTAAGGTAGATGAATAAATATCAAGTTGAATAAGCTGGAAACACAAAGTAATGCTGTGTAAAATCAATATGATTGAAGATCTCCACCTGCCCAGCAGACAGTTAGAAGCAGCAGTCCTGTCCTATAGTCCATCATGTTAAAGTGTGTGTCCACTGTCCTCTGTCCTCCTCTCTGCAGTCACATAAGTAGAGGAGGAACACGGCTCACTTTGCATTGACTCCTCCTTTCAGAGAGAGTGATCCCATTTGCATGAACTTCTCCTCTCATGGATGATGGAGTTTGACTCTTTGTTTGATCCTCTTGGAAACATTGGATAACTCTGACAACATTTAGATAAATGTAGTTTGAGGCAAAGTAAAGATTCATGTTTGTAATGCATCCTCCAACCAACAACAGTTTTTCATAGTTTGATCATTGTTGGTCTGAGGGCTCCTCCTCTGGTGGCTTCATGTCACATGTGTTCAGGCTCTGAGGGGTTTTTGTTCAGCTCTACAGATGGTTTGTGTTGTTGTGGGTCTCTGGCACAGTAATACACAGCAGAGTCTCCAGGCTGCATGTTCTGTCCTGTTAGAGTCACTGTTCCAGCTGAAGTGTCTCTGCTGTAGCTGAACTTGTTCTTCAGAGCAGCATTTTGCTCAAGTGCACCACCACCCCACTGATGAGAAATCCACTCCAGTCCTTTCCCTGCAGGCTGTCTGATCCATCCTGTTGCATAGCTAGTATCAGTCAGAGAATAACCAGAGACCTGACAGGTGATGGTCAGAGACTGTCCAGGCTGCACAACCTTTGATTCTGGCTGGATGAGATCAATACTGTTCACACCTGTGGAAACACAGATCAACATTATCTCCATCATTCATGTTATTATTCAGTGTTTCTGATGGATTAGTTTCAAAGCTCCTCCTCACAGGATCCAGCAGCCAGCAGCAGCAGAGCTACAGAGAACATGGCTGATGATGAAGATGAGCTGATGTGAGATCTTCCTCTCTAATACGGAGGATATATAATGAGCCTGGAGAATGGGCGGAGAGCGAGCAACACTTTATGAATTTGCATATATTACAGATTCTGGAATGATGTTTGTCTCCATCAGAAGTGAAGCAGCAGTGATCTCGAGGAGACAGAGATTGAGTCAGAAACAGGCTAAAGATGTTGTTCAGAGTTTCTTCAGCTTGTTTGAAGTTTTGAGACAGAGAGAGAAAAGTTGAGTTGATGATCAGAGTTGATGTGAACGCTGCATTTACTGTTGATCCAGGACTTCACATGTTGTTTCTGTGTTGTGGTGCTGAACTCTCACACAGGAGAATAAAAGCCTCCTTCAGTCCAGGGTTTGTGAGTCAGTCAGTTCTAGAGATGAGCAGGTCAGAGTGTCTTTATATAGGATCACATGAAACACACACTGGACACTGACTGCCATCTGCTGTTTGTATAATGGGAACTGCATCATGATGTTCACTCCCACACTGTGACCGACTGTAGAAGTTAAACCATGTGAACATTAATGTGGCTGTAATATGTTCCTGTAGTATTTAGGACACTCGTTCATACTGATGTGTTTGCTGTTGTTGGAGATATATGAGAAACTGATTATGACATGAACTCAGTTTAAGTCATGTGATCAGTGGTCAGATTATACGCTCTGTTGAAATGATGTTTGTGGGGTCATTTTTAATGTTTCATGAGAGTCCAGCTCTCTCCAAGGATCCGTCAGTCAAGTAAAGACAACTCCTGCAGGTTTTTGTACACCTGCTCAGCCAGCTCGTGTCACTGTGGCTCTCTGGCACAATAATAAACAGCAGAATCTTCAGTCTTCAGACTGTTCATCTGCAGATACACCTGCTGTCTGCTGTTGTCTCTGGAGATGGTGAACCGGCCTTTCACTGACGCAGAGTAGTAGATGTTGCTACTATCATACATAGCCGCAATCCACTCTAGTCCTTTTCCAGGAGCCTGTCTGACCCAGGCCATATAGTAGCTGCTGAATGTGAACCCAGAGGCTGTACAGGTCAGTCTGTGGGATCCTCCAGGACTTTTAACCACTGGTTCAGATTGAGTCAGAGTCTGAGCATCAACACCTGTAAGGTAGATGAATAAATATCAAGTTGAATAAGCTGGAAACACAAAGTAATGCTGTGTAAAATCAATATGATTGAAGATCTCCACCTGCCCAGCAGACAGTTAGAAGCAGCAGTCCTGTCCTATAGTCCATCATGTTAAAGTGTGTGTCCACTGTCCTCTGTCCTCCTCTCTGCAGTCACATAAGTAGAGGAGGAACACGGCTCACTTTGCATTGACTCCTCCTCTCGTGGACCCAGCTGGATTTGGATCTCAGTTACTCTTTGATGAACTTGGATAATACTTTTTTACAGTGAGGGCATCAGTTCCCTGTTTTTGCCTTTTTGCTTGATTTAGTTTAAATTGTTGATCAGGTCACCAAACTGATTGAATCCTCTCTGCAGTCACTGAAGGCTGGAAGGAAAGTGTCTCTTCAGCGACTGTGATCACAGAGAGTTTGGTGTTTAGTTTGTCAGACTGGATAAAGAGGACTTGAAGCAGGAGATTGAGATCAGCAGAATCTTTGTGAGATTAAAAACTGCATTGAAGGTTTCTTGATCTGTTCTGCTGTTTCTCCACATGATAAGATTATCTGAGTTTCCTCCAATAAACTTTGGTGTTAAACATTTGCATCCCAATAATACGACACAGATCCAGTTTTCTTGATTTCAGGTACACAAAGGTGTTTCAGATCTAACAGCTTAGATTGGTGTCGTCTCCTGTCGGCGTTAGAGAAATGATCCTTACATTCCAGAGCATGTTTAATGAAGAGGCTGAAATGGACCTCAAGTCTCCATGTAGGGTGTAAATAAAGCAAACGTGTTGGGCTGACACAGTTTGATGAATAAAGGGACAAAGTGGACTCAAACTTTTACAGTTTTCAGATGTTTGTGGAGGTTGATGTAGAAAACTGAACCCTGCATCATGTGGAGCTTTTGAAAGCAGAGTTTAGTTTTCACTGCAGGTGAGTCCATGTTGTATAGACAGTGAGGTTTGCTGTGGGTAAGGACTTTCTGACACATGAAATACTTGAATCAATGAAACTGTTGGATTGATTGTTCCCATGGTTCAGTGGGAGACGTGTTTTCAGAGCCCTGACATGCTTCAGTGCTTCTCACACAGCCAGCAGTGTTGTTGAGTTTTTGCACAGCTCTGTAGTCTGCTGTGTCACTGTGGCTCTCGTGCACAGAAATAAACTGCAGAGTCCTCAGTCTGCAGACTGTTCATCTGCAGATACACCTGCTGTCTGCTGTCGTCTCTGGAGATGGTGAACCGGCCTTTCACTGACTCAGAGTAGTAGGTGCTACTGCCACTGCTGCTGTGAATCCAGGCAATCCACTCCAGTCCTTTTCCAGGAGCCTGTCTGACCCAGGCCATATGGAAGCTACTGAATGTGAACCCAGAAGCTGTACAGGTCAGTCTGTGGGATCCTCCAAGACTTTTAACCACTGGTTCAGATTCAGTCAGAGTCTGAGCATCAACACCTGTAAGGTAGATGAATAAATATCAAGTTGAATAAGCTGGAAACACAAAGTAATGCTGTGTAAAATCAATATGATTGAAGATCTCCACCTGCCCAGCAGACAGTTAGAAGCAGCAGTCCTGTCCTATAGTCCATCATGTTAAAGTGTGTGTCCACTGTCCTCTGTCCTCCTCTCTGCAGTCACATAAGTAGAGGAGGAACACGGCTCACTTTGCATTGACTCCTCCTTTCAGAGAGATTGATCCCATTTGCATGAACTTCTCCTCTCATGGATGATGGAGTTTGACTCTTTGTTTGATCCTCTTGGAAACATTGGATAACTCTGACAACATTTAGAACTATAGGCCGATATCAAACCTCCCTTTTTTAAGTAACAATTATTAACAGTTGAACAATTATCTCATGATAAATGACTGTTTTGATGTCTTCCAATTAGGATTCTGATCACATCACAGCACAGAGATCGCTCTTATCAAAGTCCTCAATGATATTCATTTAAACACAGACAATGGCAAAATTTCAGTTTTGGTATGACTTGATCTCAGTGCTGCTTTTGACACGGTTGACCACAAGATACTACTGGACAGACTTGAACACTGGGTGGGAGTCTCTGGTGCAGTGCTAAATTGGTTTAGGTCCTATTTAAATGATCAGGACTATTTTGTGTCTGAAGGTAATTACACATCTGAGCGGATGAAAATGGTGTGTGGAGGACCTCAGGGATCCATTCTGGGGCCTCTGCTATTCAACATCTACATGCTCCCCTTAGGTCAGATAAGAAGAAACAACAAAATAAAATATAATAGCTATGCAGATGACACACACATTTACATCACCATATCACTAGGGGATTATAGTCCCATACAAACACTGAGTAAATGCATTGAACAAATCAAGGACTGGACCAGACAGAACTTTCTTCAGTTCAACAAAGAAGAAACTGAAATGATTGTTTTTGGAGGAGGAAAGGTTAAAGGTCACTGCTCAGCTCCAATCTGCACAGATGAAATGTTCAAACCAAGCCAGAAACCTTGGTGTAGTCTTAGACTCAGACCTTCATTTCAGCAGCCACATTAAGACCATTACAAAGTCCGCCTACTATCACCTTCAGAATATATCAAGGATTAAAGGACTCATGTCTCAGCAGGATGCAGAAAAACTCCTCCATGCATTTATCTTTAGCAGACTAGACTACTGTAACGGGGTCTTTACAGGACTCCCTAAAGAGTCCATCAGAGGACTGCAGCTCAGACAGAATGCTGCTGCTCGAGTCCTAACAAGGACCAACAAAGTAGACCAGATCCCTCCAGTTCTTAGATCTCTACACTGGCTTCCTGTCTGTCAGAGAGTAGACTTTAAAATCCTGCTGATGGTTTATAAAGACCTGAAGGGTTTAGGCTGATCTGTTGCTACTGTACCACCTGGACCTCTGAGGTCCTCAGGTACTGGTCTGCTTTCAGTCCCTAGAGTCAGAAGGAAACATGGCGAAGCAGTGTTTAGTCATTCTGCTCCACATATCTGGAACACACTCCCTGAAAGCTGCAGGTCTGCTCCAACTCTCACCTCTTTAAATCAAAGACTAAGACCTTTTTATTTACCACTGCCTTCCTATCTTAGATTATTTTAACTTTTTTATTTCTTACATATTTCTAATCTTCCTTTTCTTTTCTATGTTTTATTACATTTGTCATTGTAATTGTGTTCTTTTATGCTTGTCTGAATGTTTCCAATCTTTTAATGTAAAGCACATTGAGCTGCCCTCGAGGATGAAATGTGCTATACAAACAAAGCTGCTGTTTGATCATTGTTGGTCTGAGGGCTCCTCCTCTGGTGGCTTCATGTCACAGGTGTTCAGGCTCTGAGGGGTTTTTGTTCAGCTCTACAGATGGTTTGTGTTGTTGTGGGTCTCCGTACACAGTAATACACAGCAGAGTCTCCAGGCTGCATGTTCTGTCCTGTTAGAGTCACTGTTCCAGCTGAAGTGTCTCTGCTGTAGCTGAACTTGTTCTTCAGAGCAGCATTTTGGTAAAAGTCTCCACCACCCCACTGATGAGAAATCCAGTCCATTGGTTTTCCTTCACACTGTCTGATCCATCCTGTTGCATAGCTGTTATCAGTCAGAGAATAACCAGAGACCTGACAGGTGAGGGTCAGAGACTGTCCAGGCTGCACAACCTTTGAGTCTGGCTGGATGAGATCAATACTGTTCACACCTGTGGAAACACAAATCAACATTATCTCCATCATTCATGTTATTATTCAGTGTTTCTGATGGATTAGTTTCAAAGCTCCTCCTCACAGGATCCAGCAGCCAGCAGCAGCAGAGCTACAGAGAACATGGCTGATGATGAAGATGAGCTGATGAGAGCTTCTCTTCTTCTGAGACTCACAGCCTGATGCCAAGTCTTTATATCAGACTGTGAGGAAGCTCACTTTGCATAGAGAAGGACTCTGACTCTAAAAGAAGGATGAGTCTTTATGCTACGTAAAGTATCTTGAAATGTTGTCAGTAATGTTAACTTTACACAGAAAGACATCATTTAATCTTCAAAGTCAGACGAAGGAGACAAACACATTCTCTTTATGATCCTCTCATCTTTATTTCTCTTCTTCTGTTTCTAAAGGTCATATTTTGGGGTGTTTTCCTTTATTTGATTGGACAGCTTCAGAGAGAGGAACTGTGGGGAGGGAGTCGGGGTGACATGTACCAAATCAGGGTAGTAGATCTCAGTACTGTCATATCTGATGGAAGAAACCCACTCCAGTCATTTTCCTGGAACTGGTCTGACCCAGGCCATCCAGTTGCTGCTGAATGTGAACCCAGAGCCTGTACAGGTCATGATTTATCAAATGTGTATGTGTGTTTAGTCTCTGTTACTAAGCTACTGTTTGATCATTGTTGGTCTGAGGGCTCCTCCTCTGGTGGCTTCATGTCACAGGTGTTCACATCTGAATGTTCAGTGATGGTTGAAAATAGAGGAAGTAGTTTTTGTACGTCTCTCCTGTTATTGTCTCTCACTGTGGGTCTCTGGCACAGTAATACACTGCAGAGTCTCCAGGCTGCATGTTCTGTCCGTTTAGAGTCACTGTTTTACTGGAGGAGTCAAAACTGATACTGAACTTGTTCTTCAGTGAATCTTTGTAGTATGTTGTTTGTCCCACACGTCCTAATATAATCCACTCCAGTCCTCTCCCTGCAGGCTGTCTGATCCAGCCCGTCCAGTAGCTGCTGACAGAATAAGAGACCTGACAGGTGATGGTCAGACTCTGACCTGGCTGCACAGTCATAGAGGCTGGCTGAGTCAGCGTTTCACACTTCACACCTGTGGAGGAAAACATGTAGAATATTGAATCAGTGTATTCAGAGTCAGTGTGCTGTGATCATGCTGTCAGTGTGTGTCTCAGTGAAACTCACAGGATCCAGCAGCCAGCAGCAGCAGAGCTACAGAGAACATGGCTGATGATGAAGCTCCTGTCCTATAGTCCATCATGTTAAAGTGTGTGTCCACTGTCCTCTGTCCTCCTCTCTGCAGTCACATAAGTAGAGGAGGAACACGGCTCACTTTGCATTGACTCCTCCTTTCAGAGAGAAATGAGTGTGAACTTGTTGTTGTGTGGTGCAGACATATTTAGTCATAGTTCATCATTGTTTCCTCTTTATTAACTGCAGGATGGTCTGACAGTGAAAAACAACTTCATGTAGAAACTGATCATTTACACTTTCTTTATTTTCCACAACATAAAATCAAGTTTTAAAGTTTGTGTTTTTGGACTTTTATGTCTTTTTTACACAACAGTGGACAGAAGAGGAAACTGGGAGGAGAGAGAGGGGATGACATGCAGCACAGGGACTCTATCCTCTGTACATGGAGCGTGAGACTTAAGAGAGGCCATGCTGTGACCATGTGAGTCCATTATCAGGAACTTGGGACCAATCAGAATCAAGTATTCACTCTGACCAACATACAACATTTACTACAGTCATTACTTGAGATTTTCAGCACTGACTGATAATCATGATCACTTTGTAAAGTGATGCTGAAACAAGCGTCTGCTCCCAGTGATGGTTGTAAATAGAGGAAGTAGTTTTTGTACGTCTCTCCTGTTATTGTCTCTCACTGTGGCTCTCTGGCACAGTAATACACTGCAGAGTCTCCAGGCTGCATGTTCTGTCCGTTTAGAGTCACTGTTTTTCTGGAGGAGTCTGAGGTGATACTGAACTTGTTCTTCAGTGAATCTTTGATATATGTTGTGTGTCCAACACGTCCTCCTATTACAATCCACTCCAGTCCTCTCCCTGCAGGCTGTCTGATCCAGGCCGTGTAGTAGCTGCTGAGAGCATAAGAGACCTGACAGGTGATGGTCAGACTCTGACCTGGCTGCACAGTCACAGAGGCTGGCTGAGTCAGCGTTTCACACTTCACACCTGTTAAAACAGAGAAAATGTTTGGTACCAAATGATGGAGTTAAAGTGCAAAAGAAGAAGTGTTGACTTTGACAGATCCAGACAGACTCACATCCAGCTGCCAGCAGCAGCAGCAGCAGCAGAGCTCCAGAAAACATGCTTTCTGTTGAAGGTGACGAGCTGTGAACTCCACTGACAGCCTGATGGCAAGTTTTTATAGCTGAGTAACAAGGAAGCTCTCTGAGTTTGCATACAATCAAACACATCAAGCAGCACTGATGGTCTGACTGGATGTATTTTTCATGATGTAAAGTAAACTTATTTAGGAAGCATTGCAGAACACTGTTGATGTGAACCCATGAAAACAACCAGAGTAACCACAGGAATGTTGCTTTCTGTAATCCATATTTACAGCCTGTTTAGCAAGTTAGCAAGAAACTATGATGTAGCCTCTATGATATGAACTATGTGCTGTCAGCACCTCCTGATTTCCATTCACAAATATTCATATCATCTTTATTATGAACTCTGTCAGAGACTTTATGCTTGTGCTGAACCAGTGTGGAGGATGAGAGCTGCAGCTTTTTGTACAGCTGCTCAGCCAGCTCGTGTCACTGTGGCTCTCTAGCACAATAATAAACTGCAGAATCTTCAGTCTTCAGACTGTTCATCTGCAGATACACCTGCTGTCTGCTGTTGTCTCTGGAGATGGTGAACCGGCCTTTCACTGACTCAGGGTAGTAGGTGCTGCCACCATTGCTGTTGATATAAGCAACCCACTCCAGTCCTTTTCCAGGAGCCTGTCTGACCCAGACCATTTCATAGCTGCTGAATGTGAACCCAGAGGCTGTACAGGTCAGTGTGTGGGATCCTCCAGGACTTTTAACCACTGGTTCAGATTGAGTCAGAGTCTGAGCATCAACACCTGTAAGGTAGATGAATAAATATCAAGTTGAATAAGCTGGAAACACAAAGTAATGCTGTGTAAAATCAATATGATTGAAGATCTCCACCTGCCCAGCAGACAGTTAGAAGCAGCAGTCCTGTCCTATAGTCCATCATGTTAAAGTGTGTGTCCACTGTCCTCTGTCCTCCTCTCTGCAGTCACATAAGTAGAGGAGGAACACGGCTCACTTTGCATTGACTCCTCCTTTCAGAGAGAAATGAGTGTGAACTTGTTGTTGTGTGGTGCAGACATATTTAGTCATAGTTCATCATTGTTTCCTCTTTATTAACTGCAGGATGGTCTGACAGTGAAAAACAACTTCATGTAGAAACTGATCATTTACACTTTCTTTATTTTCCACAACATAAAATCAAGTTTTAAAGTTTGTGTTTTTGGACTTTTTTTTCTTTACCTTGGACATATTTATATTTAACATTTAGATTTAACATTTAGATTTAACAGTAATTATAACTTTAATATATTTTAACTACTAAATTAAATGTTAAGAAGATCACAAATATTTCTCTAAATGTGATAAAAAAGTGACTTTTAAAGATTCTCACTAAATGAGACTCTTATTCTCCTAACTGTCAGATTAAACTGACATGAAGTCATTGCTGGTCTGAGGGCTCCTCCTCTGGTGGTTTGGAGTCACTAAAGTCCACAAGGGGAACAGATCCCCTGAAGGACTGCGTTGCTTTTGCAGCAGTTAAACCTGCACGAGTGAGACCTTCAGAAACCATCTCATCCTCAAAGCAAGAGCAAAGGGTTAAATACACCCCCCACTGTGATGCAAGGCAAACACTTTATTTCATACAGAGGAGGCTGAAACTTTGCATCATTGTTAAACTCTGTGTGTGAAAAGATAAAGCAATAAAGTTTAATATTCAAAGATAACATGATCAGTAAATGAAATAAGACAACATGAACGTATAGATTCACTCAGGACTCAGATTTTCATCATCCACAGTTTCTCACCATCAGTGAAGACTCAGGACTAAAGAGACTGAACGCTCAGTGATGGTTGAAGATAGAGGAAGTAGTTTTTGTACGACTCTCCTGTTATTGTCTCTCACTGTGGCTTTCCTGGCACAGTAATACACTGCAGAGTCTCCAGGCTGCATGTTCTGTCCGTTTAGAGTCACTGTGTTTCTGGAGGAGTCCAAGTCGATGCTGAACTTGTTCTTCAGTGAATCTTTGTAGAATGAAGTACTGCTTGCTCTCATCCCAATCCACTCCAGTCCTTTCCCTGCAGGCTGTCTGATCCAAGCTGTGTAGTAGCTGTTAACAGAATAAGAGACCTGACAGGTGATGGTCAGACTCTGACCTGGCTGCACAGTCATAGAGGCTGGCTGAGTCAGCGTTTCACACTTCACACCTGTGGAGGAAAACATGTAGAATATTGAATCAGTGTATTCAGAGTCAGTGTGCTGTGATCATGCTGTCAGTGTGTGTCTCAGTGAGACTCACAGGATCCAGCAGCCAGCAGCAGCAGAGCTACAGAGAACATGGCTGATGATGAAGCTCCTGTCCTATAGTCCATCATGTTAAAGTGTGTGTCCACTGTCCTCTGTCCTCCTCTCTGCAGTCACATAAGTAGAGGAGGAACACGGCTCACTTTGCATTGACTCCTCCTTTCAGAGAGATTGATCTCATTTCTGTCTTCTTCTTTTTACTTCAACCTTTCATCTTGTCTTCTGGTGAGGTCTTAAAATTTAACTTCAGGTTAAAATAGTTTCCAGTTTTCTTTGACACGTTGACAGAAACCTGTCCTCCCAGTCCTTCTGTTTGTAACAAACACTAACTTTCAAACAGACGAAGAGACCGTCTAACATTTTAATATTTTCTCAATCACATAGATTTAATTTACTCTTCAAAGTCAGACGAAGGAGACAAACACATCCTCTTTATAATCCTCTCATCTTTATTTCTCTTCTTCTGTTTCTAAAGGTCATATTTTGGGGTGTTTTCCTTTATTTGATTGGACAGCTTCAGAGAGAGGAACTGTGGGGAGGGAGTCGGGGTGACATGTACCAAATCATATCAGGACCAGGAACTAATCATTCCAGCCCTGTCTCTGTGGGGCGTCTGCTCTACCATCTGAGACAAACCTATACCTCTTCTTCTAACATTTATGTTCCCTCCATCATCATCATGTCACACACCGAGTCTAACATTTAGGCTCATAGGAATCATGATTTTCTCAGTGTGTTTGGGCATCAAGAGGGAGAACTCCAGTGCTGTGCAGGAAACTTGATGTCAAACTGAAGTGTCTCTGCTGATTGTCAGATTTTATAAACTTATTTCTTTATTTTTCATCTTTTCAGTTTCTGTTTTATTACAGTGTTGCTTCCTCTCGTGTCACTGTGGCTCTGGAGCACAATAATAAACAGCAGAATCTTCAGACTGTTCATCTGCAGATACACCTGCTGTCTGCTGTTGTCTCTGGAGATGGTGAACCGGCCTTTCACTGACTCAGAGTAGTAGATCTCAGCACTGTCATATCTGATGGAAGAAACCCACTCCAGTCCTTTTCCAGGAGCCGGTCTGACCCAGGCCATCCAGACGCTGCTGAATGTGAACCCAGAGCCTGTACAGGTCATAATTATCAAATGTGTATGTGTGTTTAGTCTCTGTTACTAAGCTGCTGTTTGATCATTGTTGGTCTGAGGGCTCCTCCTCTGGTGGCTTCATGTCACAGGTGTTCACATCTGAACGTTCAGTGATGGTAGTAAATAGAGGAAGTAGTTTTTGTATGCCTCTCCTGGTATTGTCTCTCACTGTGGCTCTCTGGCACAGTAATACACTGCAGAGTCCTCAGTCTTCAGACTGTTCATCTGTAGGTAGAGTTTACTGCTGGAGTCGGTTCTGGAGATGGTGAACCGGCCTTTCACTGACTCAGGGTAGTAGGTGCTGCCACCACCGTTGCTGATAGTTGCAACCCACTCCAGTCCTTTTCCAGGAGCCTGTCTGACCCAGGCCATCCAGAAGCTGCTGAATGTGAACCCAGAGGCTGTACAGGTCAGTGTGTGGGATCCTCCAGGACTTTTAACCACTGGTTCAGATTGAGTCAGAGTCTGAGCATCAACACCTGTAAGGTAGATGAATAAATATCAAGTTGAATAAGCTGGAAACACAAAGTAATGCTGTGTAAAATCAATATGATTGAAGATCTCCACCTGCCCAGCAGACAGTTAGAAGCAGCAGTCCTGTCCTATAGTCCATCATGTTAAAGTGTGTGTCCACTGTCCTCTGTCCTCCTCTCTGCAGTCACATAAGTAGAGGAGGAACACGGCTCACTTTGCATTGACTCCTCCTTTCAGAGAGAGTGATCTCATTTCCTTTTTCTTCTTTTTACTTCAACCTTTCATCTTTTCTTCTGGTGAGGTCTTAAAATTTAACTTCAGGTTAAAATAGTTTTCAGTTTTCTTTGACACGTTTACAGAAACCTGTCCTCCCAGTCCTTCTGTTTGTAACAAACACTAACTTTCAAACAGACGAAGAGACCGTCTAACATTTTAATATTTTCTAGATCACATAGAAATATCAGAGTTCAGTCTTAATCTTTGTTGAAGCTGATGTGTAGAAGTTTCTCCTGTACAGCTCGTCATGGTTTGAGTTTGAGTTTCATTTTGTAGAATTATTTGTTGTTTCAGTTTCTGAAGCCAAAGGGACAAAACACATTTCTGCTAGGAGGGAGATAAATTGGGATGAGCGTGTAAATGTTGAATTATGAACAATGTCTGGAGGATCTTCAGATAGTTTCTGTTTGTTGACACAGTTTGATCCTAAGGGTTCAGACTTTGAGCATCAAATGAACCAGCTAACAGTCCTGTAAACACCTCTTCATAGAAAAACAAAAACAACCTTCTATATGTTTCAGTTTGTAAGTTGAATTAGAGTTTAATATGAACCTAATGAGATGAAATGAGATTCCAGAATTCAGTCAGCAGACTTTTATCACTGAGAGATGATTTAATAAATGTGTGTTATGTTAATGTTTCTGACTTTTCAAACTCATGAAGAAACTGTAGAGAAATGTTTGAAGGACAATCAGAAATATGTCCAATTAGTTTAAGAACAACAGTTACTGAACCTGAGTGAAGATCTGCAGTTAAAGTATCATGTTAACATCATGTGAACAGGATACATGACATGTTATCATTTTATTACAGCTGAATGTGTTCATACAGATATCATAAACCATATGCTGTGTAGACTGAGAAAGATTATTCTGAGAATTACACAACTGCACATTGAAATGAGTTTTTATATCCTGAAACGAGCAGGATACTTTACCCTTATTATACATGTCTGTTTCCATGTGTGTGTGTTCTCCCTCCAACACTGATCTGATGATAGAATCATTGTTGGTCTGAGGGCTCCTCCTCTGGTGGCTTCATGTCACAGGTGTTCAGGCTCTGAGGGGTTTTTGTTCAGCTCTACAGATGGTTTGTGTTGTTGTGGGTCTCTGGCACAGTAATACACTGCAGAGTCTCCAGGCTGCATGTTCTGTCCTGTTAGAGTCACTGTTCCAGCTGAAGTGTCTCTGCTGTAGCTGAACTTGTTCTTCAGAGCAGCATTTTGCTGAAGTGCACCACCACCCCACTGATGAGAAATCCACTCCAGTCCTTTCCCTGCAGGCTGTCTGATCCATCCTGTTGCATAGCTGTTATCAGTCAGAGAATAACCAGAGACCTGACAGGTGAGGGTCAGAGACTGTCCAGGCTGCACAACCTTTGAGTCTGGCTGGATGAGATCAATACTGCTCACACCTGTGGAAACACAAATCAACATTATCTCCATCATTCATGTTATTATTCAGTGTTTCTGATGGATTAGTTTCAAAGCTCCTCCTCACAGGATCCAGCAGCCAGCAGCAGCAGAGCTACAGAGAACATGGCTGATGATGAAGATGAGCTGATGTGAGATCTTCCTCTCTAATATGGAGGATATATAATGAGCCTGGAGAATGGGTGGAGAGCGAGCAACACTTTATGAATTTGCATATATTACAGATTCTGGAATGATGTTTGTCTCCATCAGAAGTGAAGCAGCAGTGATCTCGAGGAGACAGAGATTGAGTCAGAAACAGACCAAAGATGTTGTTCAGAGTTTCTTCAGCTTGTTTGAAGTTTTGAGACGGAGAGAGAAAAGTTGAGTTGATGATCAGAGTTGATGTGAACGCTGCATTTACTGTTGATCCAGGACTTCACATGTTGTTTCTGTGTTGTGGTGCTGAACTCTCACACAGGAGAATAAAAGCCTCCTTCAGTCCAGGGTTTGTGAGTCAGTCAGTTCTAGAGATGAGCAGGTCAGAGTGTCTTTATATAGGATCACATGAAACACACACTGGACACTGACTGCCATCTGCTGTTTGTATAATGGGAACTGCATCATGATGTTCACTCCCACACTGTGACCGACTGTAGAAGTTAAACCATGTGAACATTAATGTGGCTGTAATATGTTCCTGTAGTATTTAGGACACTCGTTCATACTGATGTGTTTGCTGTTGTTGGAGATATATGAGAAACTGATTATGACATGAACTCAGTTTAAGTCATGTGATCAGTGGTCAGATTATACGCTCTGTTGAAATGATGTTTGTGGGGTCATTTTTAATGTTTCATGAGAGTCCAGCTCTCTCCAAGGATCCGTCAGTCAAGTAAAGACAACTCCTGCAGGTTTTTGTACAGCTGCTCAGCCAGCTCGTGTCACTGTGGCTCTCTGGCACAATAATAAACAGCAGAATCTTCAGTCTGCAGACTGTTCATCTGCAGATACACCTGCTGTCTGCTGTTGTCTCTGGAGATGGTGAACCGGCCTTTCACTGACTCAGAGTAGTAGGTGCTGCCACCATTGCTGTGAATCCAGGCAACCCACTCCATTCCTTTTCCAGGAGCCTGCCTGATCCAGGCCATATGAGGAGTACCACTGAACCCTGAATGTGTACAGGTCAGTCTGTGGGATCCTCCAGGACTTTTAACCACTGGTCCAGATTCAGTCAGAGTCTGAGCATCAACACCTGTAAGGTAGATGAATAAATATCAAGTTGAATAAGCTGGAAACACAAAGTAATGCTGTGTAAAATCAATATGATTGAAGATCTCCACCTGCCCAGCAGACAGTTAGAAGCAGCAGTCCTGTCCTATAGTCCATCATGTTAAAGTGTGTGTCCACTGTCCTCTGTCCTCCTCTCTGCAGTCACATAAGTAGAGGAGGAACACGGCTCACTTTGCATTGACTCCTCCTCTCGTGGACCCAGCTGGATTTGGATCTCAGTTACTCTTTGATGAACTTGGATAATACTTTTTTACAGTGAGGGCATCAGTTCCCTGTTTTTGCCTTTTTGCTTGATTGAGTTTAAATTGTTGATCAGGTCACCAAACTGATTGAATCCTCTCTGCAGTCACTGAAGGATGGAAGGAAAGTGTCTCTTCAGCGACTGTGATCACAGAGAGTTTGGTGTTTAGTTTGTCAGACTGGATAAAGAGGACTTGAAGCAGGAGATTGAGATCAGCAGAATCTTTGTGAGATTAAAAACTGCATTGAAGGTTTCTTGATCTGTTCTGCTGTTTCTCCACATGATAAGATTATCTGAGTTTCCTCCAATAAACTTTGGTGTTAAACATTTGCATCCCAATAATACGACACAGATCCAGTTTTCTTGATTTCAGGTACACAAAGGTGTTTCAGATCTAACAGCTTAGATTGGTGTCGTCTCCTGTCGGCGTTAGAGAAATGATCTTTACATTCCAGAGCATGTTTAATGAAGAGGCTGAAATGGACCTCAAGTCTCCATGTAGGGTGTAAATAAAGCAAACGTGTTGGGCTGACACAGTTTGATGAATAAAGGGACAAAGTGGACTCAATCTTTTACAGTTTTCAGATGTTTGTGGAGGTTGATGTAGAAAACTGAACCCTGCATCATGTGGAGCTTTTGAAAGCAGAGTTTAGTTTTCACTGCAGGTGAGTCCATGTTGTATAGACAGTGAGGTTTGCTGTGGGTAAGGACTGTCTGACACATGAAATACTTGAATCAATGAAACTGTTGGATTGATTGTTCCCATGGTTCAGTGGGAGACGTGTTTTCAGAGCCCTGACATGCTTCAGTGCTTCTCACACAGCCAGCAGTGTTGTTGAGTTTTTGCACAGCTCTGTAGTCTGCTGTGTCACTGTGGCTCTCGTGCACAGAAATAAACTGCAGAGTCTTCTTGTTTGGGACTCTTCACCTCTAAGTACACAACATTTACAGACGTGTCCTTGGTGATGGAAAACTGGCCTCGGAGACTTTGGGCAAATATTGTGCCGGTTCCGCCATCAATGCGTCCGATCCATTCCAGACCTCTCCCTGGTTTTTGACGAATCCAGTGCAGCCAAGTCAGAGCAAGTCCATCCACTTTACAGGACAGAGTGACTGGTTGTCCTGGTCTGCTGACTACTGGCTCTGAGGAGGTGAGGGACTGGCCCTTAGCAGCTGAAAGAGACAGAGTTTTAGAGGACAGGGAGCCAGCAGACATCCAAAGCTCACTGTCTCCTCCTCTGCTGCACAATGAAGACACTCACCTGAAATGAGAGCCAAGAGGAGGACGCTTTGGACCACTGTCATGGTGGGAGCTGGACCAAGTCTACATCCACAAAGCCAGCATGAAGGATATATAACGTGCAGGCAGAGTGGGCGTGGCGGCTGCATCGGTATGTAAATGAGCGTTTTACCCGTCAGAGATTTTGGTGATGAAGATTCTGATGAATTGAAACTCAGAGACGGAGAGCGTGGAGTTCAATCAGACTGAGACACCAACATGAAAGATGTAGATCAGTGTCTCTCTTATCAGAGTGTTTGAACCACTTGGTCATGTGTGCCTCTGTGACAGAGTGTAAGAACATGACATGTTGAACTCTAACTAATGAACATGTGTCTCTGAAGTCAGCAGCTCATGATCATGTGAGTATAAAAGTCCTGTCAGTCATTGGTCTGTGTCTTTAGGATCAGTGAGAGGAGCAGGTCTGAGTGTTTCTGAACAGGAACAGAGGAAATCTTGACCCTGACTGCCATCTAGTGTTCTTATATAGAAACTGAAATAACATTCACTTGTATTGTGACTTATTTTAAAGGTTGAATATTTAAAGACGAATCCAACCAAAGGCTGGAAACATCTGAACTTTATTCATGCGAATGATTCTATGAAAGGATTGCTCCCTTTCTTTATCATGATGATCATTGGAGTAAGACGGCTCTTTAGTTGTTGATTCAGATTTACTGTTGTTCATTACCAATGATATTTATTAGGACCAGTTTTTAATGACAAGTTCAATGATAAACTCTCTCCAAGGATCTGTCAGTCAAGTAAAGACAACTCCTGCAGCTTTTTGTACAGCTGCTCAGCCAGCTCGTGTCACTGTGTCTGTCTGGCACAATAATAAACAGCAGAATCTTCAGTCTTCAGACTGTTCATCTGCAGATACACCTGCTGTCTGCTGTTGTCTCTGGAGATGGTGAACCGGCCTTTCACTGACTCAGAGTAGTAGGTGCCAGTAGCAGCAACCCACTCCAGTCCCTTTCCAGGAGCCTGTCTGACCCAGGCCATATTGTAGCTGCTGAATGTGAACCCAGAGGCTGTACAGGTCAGTGTGTGGGATCCTCCAGGACTTTTAACCACTGGTTCAGATTGAGTCAGAGTCTGAGCATCAACACCTGTAAGGTAGATGAATAAATATCAAGTTGAATAAGCTGGAAACACAAAGTAATGCTGTGTAAAATCAATATGATTGAAGATCTCCACCTGCCCAGCAGACAGTTAGAAGCAGCAGTCCTGTCCTATAGTCCATCATGTTAAAGTGTGTGTCCACTGTCCTCTGTCCTCCTCTCTGCAGTCACATAAGTAGAGGAGGAACACGGCTCACTTTGCATTGACTCCTCCTTTCAGAGAGAGTGATCCCATTTGCATGAACTTCTCCTCTCATGGATGATGGAGTTTGACTCTTTGTTTGTTCCTCTTGGAAACATTGGATAACTCTGACAACATTTAGATAAATGTAGTTTGAGGCAAAGTAAAGATTCATGTTTGTAATGCATCCTCCAACCAACAACAGTTTTTCATAAAGAGCAACTCAAACACAAACACTGACACACAGTTGAAGGTTTATGCTCCATTATTTCATGACTGAATGTCTTCTTCACATTCACAGTGACTGTGCAGGTCTGTGTTGGTTCATATCACCATGGAGCCCAGTCCCCATTACCTGAGTCTGGGTCAAGTCTTGAGTCCTCAGTGTTCAGGTCTAAGTCATCGGAGAAGTATCCGAGTCGAGTCTCCATTACCTGAGTTTTGGTCCAAGTAGAGTCCTCGTTATGAATATGATTATCTATGACAAGGATGGAAGCTGTTTCACCTGGACTGACTGAACCTGGTCTGACTCTGAGAACCTGGACTGACTGAGAAACCTGGACTGACTCTGGGAACCTGGACTGACTGTGTGAATCTGGACTGACTCTGAGAACCTGGACTGACTCTGAGAACCTGGACTGACTGACTGAACCTGGACTGACTGAATCTGGACTGACTTTGAGGACCTGGACTGACTGACTGAACCTGGACTGACTGAACCTGGACTGACTCTGAGAACCTGGACTGACTGTGTGAACCTGGACTGACTGTGTGCACCTGGACTGACTGTGAGAACATGGACTGACTCTGGGAACCTGGACTGACTGAGAACCTGGACCCATATTTGAGTGAGATAAAACCTTTATTTCAAAGCAGTTTTTGATCTGATGATAGAATCATTGTTGGTCTGAGGGCTCCTCCTCTGGTGGCTTCATGTCACAGGTGTTCACATCTGAACGCTCAGTGATGGTTGTAAATAGAGGAAGTAGTTTTTGTACCACTCTCCTGTTATTGTCTCTCACTGTGGGTCTCTGGCACAGTAATACACTGCAGAGTCCTCAGTCTTCAGACTGTTCATCTGTAGGTAGAGTTTACTGCTGGAGTCGTCTCTGGAGATGGTGAACCGGCCTTTCACTGACTCAGAGTAGTAGGTGCTACTGCCACTGCTGCTGTGAATCCAGGCAACCCACTCCAGTCCTTTTCCAGGAGCCTGTCTGACCCAGGCCATATGGAAGCTACTGAATGTGAACCCAGAAGCTGTACAGGTCAGTCTGTGGGATCCTCCAGGACTTTTAACCACTGGTTCAGATTCAGTCAGAGTCTGAGCATCAACACCTGTAAGGTAGATGAATAAATATCAAGTTGAATAAGCTGGAAACACAAAGTAATGCTGTGTAAAATCAATATGATTGAAGATCTCCACCTGCCCAGCAGACAGTTAGAAGCAGCAGTCCTGTCCTATAGTCCATCATGTTAAAGTGTGTGTCCACTGTCCTCTGTCCTCCTCTCTGCAGTCACATAAGTAGAGGAGGAACACGGCTCACTTTGCATTGACTCCTCCTTTCAGAGAGATTGATCCCATTTGCATGAACTTCTCCTCTCATGGATGATGGAGTTTGACTCTTTGTTTGATCCTCTTGGAAACATTGGATAACTCTGACAATATTTAGATAAATGTAGTTTGAGGCAAAGTAAAGATTCATGTTTGTAATGCATCCTCCAACCAACAACAGTTTTTCATAGTTTGATCATTGTTGGTCTGAGGGCTCCTCCTCTGGTGGCTTCATGTCACAGGTGTTCAGGCTCTGAGGGGTTTTTGTTCAGCTCTACAGATGGTTTGTGTTGTTGTGGGTCTCTGGCACAGTAATACACAGCAGAGTCTCCAGGCTGCATGTTCTGTCCTGTTAGAGTCACTGTTCCAGCTGAAGTGTCTCTGCTGTAGCTGAACTTGTTCTTCAGAGCAGCATTTTGCTGAAGTGCACCATCACCCCACTGATGAGAAATCCACTCCAGTCCTTTCCCTGCAGGCTGTCTGATCCATCCTGTTGCATAGCTAGTATCAGTCAGAGAATAACCAGAGACCTGACAGGTGAGGGTCAGAGACTGTCCAGGCTGCACAACCTTTGAGTCTGGCTGGATGAGATCAATACTGCTCACACCTGTGGAAACACAAATCAACATTATCTCCATCATTCATGTTATTATTCAGTGTTTCTGATGGATTAGTTTCAAAGCTCCTCCTCACAGGATCCAGCAGCCAGCAGCAGCAGAGCTACAGAGAACATGGCTGATGATGAAGATGAGCTGATGTGAGATCTTCCTCTCTAATATGGAGGATATATAATGAGCCTGGAGAATGGGCGGAGAGCGAGCAACACTTTATGAATTTGCATATATCACAGATTCTGGAATGATGTTTGTCTCCATCAGAAGTGAAGCAGCAGTGATCTCGAGGAGACAGAGATTGAGTCAGAAACAGACCAAAGATGTTGTTCAGAGTTTCTTCAGCTTGTTTGAAGTTTTGAGACGGAGAGAGAAAAGTTGAGTTGATGATCAGAGTTGATGTGAACGCTGCATTTACTGTTGATCCAGGACTTCACATGTTGTTTCTGTGTTGTGGTGCTGAACTCTCACACAGGAGAATAAAAGCCTCCTTCAGTCCAGGGTTTGTGAGTCAGTCAGTTCTAGAGATGAGCAGGTCAGAGTGTCTTTATATAGGATCACATGAAACACACACTGGACACTGACTGCCATCTGCTGTTTGTATAATGGGAACTGCATCATGATGTTCACTCCCACACTGTGACCGACTGTAGAAGTTAAACCATGTGAACATTAATGTGGCTGTAATATGTTCCTGTAGTATTTAGGACACTCGTTCATACTGATGTGTTTGCTGTTGTTGGAGATATATGAGAAAGTGATTATGACATGAACTCAGTTTAAGTCATGTGATCAGTGGTCAGATTATACGCTCTGTTGAAATGATGTTTGTGGGGTCATTTTTAATGTTTCATGAGAGTCCAGCTCTCTCCAAGGATCCGTCAGTCAAGTAAAGACAACTCCTGCAGGTTTTTGTACAGCTGCTCAGCCAGCTCGTGTCACTGTGGCTCTCTGGCACAATAATAAACAGCAGAATCTTCAGTCTTCAGACTGTTCATCTGCAGATACACCTGCTGTCTGCTGTTGTCTCTGGAGATGGTGAACCGGCCTTTCACTGACGCGGAGTAGTAGATGTAGCTACTATCATACATAGCCGCAATCCACTCTAGTCCTTTTCCAGGAGCCTGTCTGACCCAGGCCATCCAGTTGCTGCTGATTGTGAGTCCAGAGGCTGTACAGGTCAGTCTGTGGGATCCTCCAGGATTTTTAACCACTGGTTCAGATTGAGTCAGAGTCTGAGCATCAACACCTGTAAGGTAGATGAATAAATATCAAGTTGAATAAACTGGAAACACAAAGTAATGCTGTGTAAAATCAATATGATTGAAGATCTCCACCTGCCCAGCAGACAGTTAGAAGCAGCAGTCCTGTCCTATAGTCCATCATGTTAAAGTGTGTGTCCACTGTCCTCTGTCCTCCTCTCTGCAGTCACATAAGTAGAGGAGGAACACGGCTCACTTTGCATTGACTCCTCCTTTCAGAGAGAGTGATCCCATTTGCATGAACTTCTCCTCTCATGGATGATGGAGTTTGACTCTTTGTTTGATCCTCTTGGAAACATTGGATAACTCTGACAACATTTAGATAAATGTAGTTTGAGGCAAAGTAAAGATTCATGTTTGTAATGCATCCTCCAACCAACAACAGTTTTTCATAAAGAGCAACTCAAACACAAACACTGACACACAGTTGAAGGTTTATGCTCCATTATTTCATGACTGAATGTCTTCTTCACATTCACAGTGACTGTGCAGGTCTGTGTTGGTTCATATCACCATGAAGCCCAGTCCCCATTACCTGAGTCTGGGTCAAGTCTTGAGTCCTCATTGTTCAGGTCTAAGTCATCGGAGAAGTATCTGAGTCGAGTCTCCATTACCTGAGTTTGGGTCCAAGTAGAGTCCTCGTTATGAATATGATTATCTATGACAAGGATGGAAGCTGTTTCACCTGGACTGACTGAACCTGGTCTGACTCTGAGAACCTGGACTGACTGTTAGAACCCGGTCTGACTGTTAGAACATGGACTGACTGTTAGAACCTGGTCTGACTGTTAGAACCTGGACTGACTGAGAACCTGGACCCATATTTGAGTGAGATAAAACCTTTATTTCAAAGCAGTTTTTGATCTGATGATAGAATCATTGTTGTTCTGAGGGCTCCTCCTCTGGTGGCTTCATGTCACAGGTGTTCACATCTGAACGCTCAGTGATGGTTGTAAATAGAGGAAGTAGTTTTTGTACGTCTCTCCTGTTATTGTCTCTCACTGTGGGTCTCTGGCACAGTAATACACTGCAGAATCTTCAGTCTTCAGACTGTTCATCTGCAGATACACCTGCTGTCTGCTGTTGTGTCTGGAGATGGTGAACCGGCCTTTCACTGACTCAGGGTAGTGGGTGCTGCCACCATTGTTTTCAATCCAAGCAATCCACTCCAGTCCTTTTCCAGGAGCCTGTCTGACCCAGGCCATCCAGTAGCTGCTGAATGTGAACCCAGAGGCTGTACAGGTCAGTCTGTGGGATCCTCCAGGACTTTTAACCACCGGTTCAGATTGAGTCAGAGTCTGAGCATCAACACCTGTAAGGTAGATGAATAAATATCAAGTTGAATAAGCTGGAAACACAAAGTAATGCTGTGTAAAATCAATATGATTGAAGATCTCCACCTGCCCAGCAGACAGTTAGAAGCAGCAGTCCTGTCCTATAGTCCATCATGTTAAAGTGTGTGTCCACTGTCCTCTGTCCTCCTCTCTGCAGTCACATAAGTAGAGGAGGAACACGGCTCACTTTGCATTGACTCCTCCTTTCAGAGAGAGTGATCTCATTTGCATGAACTTCTGACTTGGTATATTAAGACTGTTTCTTAAAGAGTAGCTTTTAGCTAACAGAGTGAGCTCATTAACTCTCAAATATTGGTTCAGTCAGAAAACAGACTTTTGGAGGATTTATAAATGTGTATGTGTGTTTAGTCTCTGTTACTAAGCTGCTGTTTGATCATTGTTGGTCTGAGGGCTCCTCCTCTGGTGGCTTCTTGTCACAGGTGTTCAGGCTCTGAGGGGTTTTTGTTCAGCTCTACAGATGGTTTGTGTTGTTGTGGACCTCCCTACACAGTAATACACAGCAGAGTCTCCAGGCTGCATGTTCTGTCCTGTTAGAGTCACTGTTCCAGCTGAAGTGTCTCTGCTGTAGCTGAACTTGTTCTTCAGAGCAGCATTTTGGTAAAGGTCTCCACCACACATATCAGTAATCCACTCCAGTCCTTTCCCTGCAGGCTGTCTGATCCATCCTGTTGCATAGCTAGTATCAGTCAGAGAATAACCAGAGACCTGACAGGTGAGGGTCAGAGACTGTCCAGGCTGCACAACCTTTGAGTCTGGCTGGATGAGATCAATACTGTTCACACCTGTGGAAACACAAATCAACATTATCTCCATCATTCATGTTATTATTCAGTGTTTCTGATGGATTAGTTTCAAAGCTCCTCCTCACAGGATCCAGCAGCCAGCAGCAGCAGAGCTACAGAGAACATGGCTGATGATGAAGATGAGCTGATGAGAGCTTCTCTTCTTCTGAGACTCACAGCCTGATGCCAAGTCTTTATATCAGACTGTGAGGAAGCTCACTTTGCATAGAGAAGGACTCGTGTTCTTTCCTGATCAGGATCAGAGTGAGACTCTGTCAGTCCTACATCGCCCTCTACAGGTCACAAACTGTAATGTTCCAGTTTCAGTGGAGAAGAATATCTGAGAGCTTTTAGTTGAGTGTAAGAAGTCTGTTTAACAATCTGAACTCTGCATGGAAATGTTGGATTCTTCACTTCATGATGAGTGAGCGGGCTCCTTCTTAGACTGATGATCCAACCTGTGCTTGTTGTTGTTGTGAATCTACTGAATCTATGAGGGCGTCATTTTATTGATGATCCATACAAATCAAAACAGTCTATTGATTATGTCTTTTTTAATTTGGCTGAGATGAGATCAAATAAGACACCAATCACTACTTAGAGTTTTTCATTGCTTACAGTTATTCATCATCACTGTTAGTACTGAGGAGAGCACAAACTGAGAGAAGTGTTAAATAGAGGAAGTAGTTTTTGTACGACTCTCCTGGTATTGTCTCTCACTGTGGGTCTCTGGCACAGTAATACACTGCAGAGTCCTCAGTCTGCAGACTGTTCATCTGTAGGTAGAGTTTACTGCTGGAGTCGTCTCTGGAGATGGTGAACCGGCCTTTCACTGACTCAGAGTAAAAGATATGTGAACTGCGTGTGTGTATGAAGGCGATCCACTCCAGTCCTTTTCCAGGAGCCTGTCTGACCCAGTTCATCCTGTAGTCTCTGAATGTGAACCCAGAGGCTGTACAGGTCAGTGTGTGGGATCCTCCAGGACTTTTAACCACTGGTTCAGATTCAGTCAGAGTCTGAGCATCAACACCTGTAAGGTAGATGAATAAATATCAAGTTGAATAAGCTGGAAACACAAAGTAATGCTGTGTAAAATCAATATGATTGAAGATCTCCACCTGCCCAGCAGACAGTTAGAAGCAGCAGTCCTGTCCTATAGTCCATCATGTTAAAGTGTGTGTCCACTGTCCTCTGTCCTCCTCTCTGCAGTCACATAAGTAGAGGAGGAACACGGCTCACTTTGCATTGACTCCTCCTTTCAGAGAGAAATGAGTGTGAACTTGTTGTTGTGTGGTGCAGACATATTTAGTCATAGTTCATCATTGTTTCCTCTTTATTAACTGCAGGATGGTCTGACAGTGAAAAACAACTTCATGTAGAAACTGATCATTTACACTGTCTTTATTTTCCACAACATAAAATCAAGTTTTAAAGTTTGTGTTTTTGGACTTTTTTTTCTTTACCTTGGACAGATTTATATTTAACATTTAGATTTAACATTTAGATTTACCAGTAATTATAACTTTAATATATTTTAACTACTAAATTAAATGTTAAGAAGATCACAAATATTTCTCTAAATGTGATAAAAAAGTGACTTTTAAAGATTCTCACTAAATGAGACTCTTATTCTCTTAACTGTCAGATTAAACTGACATGAAGTCATTGCTGGTCTGAGGGCTCCTCCTCTGGTGGTTTGGAGTCACTAAAGTCCACAAGGGGAACAGATCCCCTGAAGGACTGCGTTGCTTTTGCAGCAGTTAAACCTGCACGAGTGAGACCTTCAGAAACCATCTCATCCTCAAAGCAAGAGCAAAGGGTTAAATACACCCCCCACTGTGATGCAAGGCAAACACTTTATTTCATACAGAGGAGGCTGAAACTTTGCATCATTGTTAAACTCTGTGTGTGAAAAGATAAAGCAATAAAGTTTAATATTAAAAGATAACATGATCAGTAAATGAAATAAGACAACATGAACGTATAGATTCACTCAGGACTCAGATTTTCATCAGCCACAGTTTCTCACCATCAGTGAAGACTCAGGACTAAAGAGACTGAGCGCTCAGTGATGGTTGAAGATAGAGGAAGTAGTTTTTGTACGACTCTCCTGTTATTGTCTCTCACTGTGGCTTTCCTGGCACAGTAATACACTGCAGAGTCTCCAGGCTGCATGTTCTGTCCGTTTAGAGTCACTGTGTTTCTGGAGGAGTCCAAGTCGATGCTGAACTTGTTCTTCAGTGAATCTTTGTAGAATGAAGTACTGCTTGCTCTCATCCCAATCCACTCCAGTCCTTTCCCTGCAGGCTGTCTGATCCAAGCTGTGTAGTAGCTGTTAACAGAATAAGAGACCTGACAGGTGATGGTCAGACTCTGACCTGGCTGCACAGTCATAGAGGCTGGCTGAGTCAGCGTTTCACACTTCACACCTGTGGAGGAAAACATGTAGAATATTGAATCAGTGTATTCAGAGTCAGTGTGCTGTGATCATGCTGTCAGTGTGTGTCTCAGTGAGACTCACAGGATCCAGCAGCCAGCAGCAGCAGAGCTACAGAGAACATGGCTGATGATGAAGCTCCTGTCCTATAGTCCATCATGTTAAAGTGTGTGTCCACTGTCCTCTGTCCTCCTCTCTGCAGTCACATAAGTAGAGGAGGAACACGGCTCACTTTGCATTGACTCCTCCTTTCAGAGAGAGTGATCTCATTTCCTTCTTCTTCTTTTTACTTCAACCTTTCATCTTGTCTTCTGGTGAGGTCTTAAAATTTAACTTCAGGTTAAAATAATTTCCAGTTTTCTTTGACACGTTTACAGAAACCTGTCCTCCCAGTCCTTCTGTTTGTAACAAACACTAACTTTAAAACAGACGAAGAGGCCGTCTAACATTTTAATATTTTCTCAATCACATAGATTTAATTTACTCTTCAAAGTCAGACGAAGGAGACAAACACATTCTCTTTATAATCCTCTCATCTTTATTTCTCTTCTTCTGTTTCTAAAGGTCATATTTTGGGGTGTTTTCCTTTATTTGATTGGACAGCTTCAGAGAGAGGAACTGTGGGGAGGGAGTCGGGGTGACATGTACCAAATCATATCAGGACCAGGAACTAATCATTCCAGCCCTGTCTCTGTGGGGCGTCTGCTCTACCATCTGAGACAAACCTATACCTCTTCTTCTAACATTTATGTTCCCTCCATCATCATCATGTCACACACCAAGTCTAACATTTAGGCTCATAGGAATCATGATTTTCTCAGTGTGTTTGGGCATCAAGAGGGAGAACTCCAGTGCTGTGCAGGAAACTTGATGTCAAACTGAAGTGTCTCTGCTGATTGTCAGATTTTATAAACTTATTTCTTTATTTTTCATCTTTTCAGTTTCTGTTTTATTACAGTGTTGCTTCCTCTCGTGTCACTGTGGCTCTGGAGTAGAATAATAAACAGCAGAATCTTCAGACTGTTCATCTGCAGATACACCTGCTGTCTGCTGTTGTCTCTGGAGATGGTGAACCGGCCTTTCACTGACTCAGAGTAGTAGATCTCAGCACTGTCATATCTGATGGAAGAAACCCACTCCAGTCCTTTTCCAGGAGCCGGTCTGACCCAGGCCATCCAGACGCTGCTGAATGTGAACCCAGAGCCTGTACAGGTCATGATTATCAAATGTGTATGTGTGTTTAGTCTCTGTTACTAAGCTGCTGTTTGATCATTGTTGGTCTGAGGGCTCCTCCTCTGGTGGCTTCATGTCACAGGTGTTCACATCTGAACGTTCAGTGATGGTTGTAAATAGAGGAAGTAGTTTTTGTACGCCTCTCCTGGTATTGTCTCTCACTGTGGCTCTCTGGCACAGTAATACACTGCAGAGTCCTCAGTCTTCAGACTGTTCATCTGTAGGTAGAGTTTACTGCTGGAGTCGGTTCTGGAGATGGTGAACCGGCCTTTCACTGACTCAGGGTAGTAGGTGCTGCCACCACCGTTGCTGATAGTTGCAACCCACTCCAGTCCTTTTCCAGGAGCCTGTCTGACCCAGGCCATCCAGAAGCTGCTGAATGTGAACCCAGAGGCTGTAAAGGTCAGTGTGTGGGATCCTCCAGGACTTTTAACCACTGGTCCAGATTCAGTCAGAGTCTGAGCATCAACACCTGTAAGGTAGATGAATAAATATCAAGTTGAATAAGCTGGAAACACAAAGTAATGCTGTGTAAAATCAATATGATTGAAGATCTCCACCTGCCCAGCAGACAGTTAGAAGCAGCAGTCCTGTCCTATAGTCCATCATGTTAAAGTGTGTGTCCACTGTCCTCTGTCCTCCTCTCTGCAGACACATAAGTAGAGGAGGAACACGGCTCACTTTGCATTGACTCCTCCTTTCAGAGAGAGTGATCCCATTTGCATGAACTTCTCCTCTCATGGATGATGGAGTTTGACTCTTTGTTTGATCCTCTTGGAAACATTGGATAACTCTGACAACATTTAGATAAATGTAGTTTGAGGCAAAGTAAAGATTCATGTTTGTAATGCATCCTCCAACCAACAACAGTTTTTCATAAAGAGCAACTCAAACACAAACACTGACACACAGTTTACTTCCTCGTGTGTCAGGAGAAAGTCAGGTTTCTTTTGATTCCTACTTTGATTTTGTCAAATGAGGTCAATCCAATCCCAGTTTGTGTCAAAGGGTGTTTGAATGAAGGAATATTTGATGGTTCCTGACTTGGTAGATGAAGACTGTTTCTTAAAGAGTAGCTGTTAGCTAACAGAGTGAGCTCATTAACTCTCAAATATTGATTCAGTCAGAAAACAGACTTTTGGAGGATTTATAAATGTGTATGTGTGTTTAGTCTCTGTTACTAAGCTGCTGTTTGATCATTGTTGGTCTGAGGGCTCCTCTGGTGGCTTCATGTCACAGGTGTTCAGGCTCTGAGGGGTTTTTGTTCAGCTCTACAGATGGTTTGTGTTGTTGTGGGGCTCTGGCACAGTAATACACAGCAGAGTCTCCAGCTGTCAGACTGCTCATCTGCAGATAGACCTGGTCCACATCGTTGTCTCTGGAGATGGTGAAGCGATTCTTCACTGATGTGGAATAAGCTTTAGTGCTTCCACTCGGAGCAGAAATGTAAGAAACCCACTCCAGTCCTTTTCCTGCAGCTTGTCTGATCCAGGCAATAGCAGCGTCTCCATCTGAGATCCCTGAGTACGTACAGGTCAGTCTGTGGGACTCTCCAGGTCTCTTCACCACAGGTTCAGACTCAGTCAGAGTCTGACTCCAAACCACTGAGGAGAAATTACAGATCAACACACAGCCGAACACAAACCTCGACACAGAGATGAGAACGAGTGAATCTTACCAGAAACTGATGACAGCATGAGAAATGTTCTCCATGGAGCTGAAGTCATGGTAGAAATGTGTGTGTGTGTGTGTGTGTGTGTGTGGTTGGGGGACTGCTTTCTCCTCCGTTTGCAGGGAGATTATCAGGGATGGAAGTGATGAAGATTTGCATTGACTCCACCTCACTGCTGAAAATGAAAAGCATGAAGACTCTGCCTCAGATTTCTTTACTGTGTCTGTTTTGAAATGACTGGATTCATCAAGGCTGCTTTCAAAAGACACAAAACTCAAGAAAGTGGATCCATCCAGTCCTCAGGACCAGATTCTGAAGAGTCTTCAGACAAAGTGACATTAAAGTTAACTTCTGATCCATGATGACGTATTGCAAAGAGGCGTTTATGTCCAGAAGTGAGGAACACATTTGTTTGTAGAGTCGTACCAAAATGATTTTCATCTTCCAATCAGCTTCATATTACTCATCACTTTCTCAATGAACAAGTGAAATAAGGCAAGTTTATTTATAGCACATTTAAAAGACGTGTTGAGAGGATATTAAAGATCACAGACATTTATGAAACCATCACTGTGTGACATTTTGACCTTCTTTTATTACTTTATCAAACAGCATGTTTCATGGAGGACATTACAGTTTGAAATGGATGCAGATGTTGGTGAAACAGGAAATGATGTTCATGTTTGAATCACTTTAAATGTCTTCTTTTGGAAATGTGGCTCGTTGTTGTTTTTAGTTTGAAGTTGTAAAGTTTTAGTATTTGGAGAAAGTTTTGTCAGCATGTGGACATTTTTTAGCACATGTGATCAGTGGTCATATTATTAAATGATGTTTGTGGGGTCATTTTTAATGTTTCATGAGAGTCCAGCTCTCTCCAAGGATCCGTCAGTCAAGTAAAGACAACTCCTGCAGGTTTTTGTACAGCTGCTCAGCCAGCTCGTGTCACTGTGTCTGTCTGGCACAATAATAAACAGCAGAATCTTCAGTCTTCAGACTGTTCATCTGCAGATACACCTGCTGTCTGCTGTTGTCTCTGGAGATGGTGAACCGGCCTTTCACTGACTCAGAGTGGTAGATGTTGCTACTATCATACATAGACGCAATCCACTCCAGTCCTTTTCCAGGAGCCTGTCTGACCCAGGCCATCCAGTGGTTGCTGAAGGTGAACCCAGAGGCTGTACAGGTCAGTCTGTGGGATCCTCCAGGACTTTTAACCACTGGTTCAGATTGAGTCAGAGTCTGAGCATCAACACCTGTAAGGTAGATGAATAAATATCAAGTTGAATAAGCTGGAAACACAAAGTAATGCTGTGTAAAATCAATATGATTGAAGATCTCCACCTGCCCAGCAGACAGTTAGAAGCAGCAGTCCTGTCCTATAGTCCATCATGTTAAAGTGTGTGTCCACTGTCCTTTGTCCTCCTCTCTGCAGTCACATAAGTAGAGGAGGAACACGGCTCACTTTGCATTGACTCCTCCTTTCAGAGAGATTGATCCCATTTGCATGAACTTCTCCTCTCATGGATGATGGAGTTTGACTCTTTGTTTGATCCTCTTGGAAACATTGGATAACTCTGACAACATTTAGATAAATGTAGTTTGAGGCAAAGTAAAGATTCATGTTTGTAATGCATCCTCCAACCAACAACAGTTTTTCATAGTTTGATCATTGTTGGTCTGAGGGCTCCTCCTCTGGTGGCTTCATGTCACAGGTGTTCAGGCTCTGAGGGGTTTTTGTTCAGCTCTACAGATGGTTTGTGTTGTTGTGGACCTCCTTACACAGTAATACACAGCAGAGTCTCCAGGCTGTAAGTTGGACAGACTCAGATACACCATGCTGCTGCTGTCATCTCTCCTGATTCCAACTCGTCCTCGCACACTGCTCCCATAAGTGTTTCTGCTGGGATCAGAGTAGCCGCTCCCGATCCATTCCAGGGCTTTTCCTGCAGGTTGTTTGATCCAGCTCATAACACAGCAGCTAAAGGTGAAGCCTGATCCCCGACAGGAGAGACTGAGAGTCTCCCCGGGCCTCTTCAGTACTGAGCTGGAAGGAATGGACTCCATACTCTGACCTGTATAACCTGATGAGATACAAGCAGAGAGGAGCCACAGGAGAAAGTCAGACATGCAGGGAGTTTTCTGGAATCACTGACGACCATCATGTTCTCTAATGAGGATAAAAGATGGAGAAGCATGAGAACTAACAGGGTAGAGAGAGAGCAACCAGCAGAAGAGTGAGTGTGTTCATCATCCTGAGGCTGCAGATGTGACCTCTGACGCTCCACACAGAGTACGAGAGCATCAGCTGGACAGAAGTACTCTGCACATACTGAACATTTGCATCAGGATAACATGGGAGTGGCTCCTGTTCTAAGCTCTGTTCCAATCCCAATGAAGCTGCTGGTCTCTGCTGAGGAAACATGCAGAAAAAAAAACACTTTAAAGGCAAAAAACAAAAGCAGGACAAATTGTCAGAGATGAGATCTGACTTTCTTCCTCTGGGAAACTTGATTTAAGCAGCATTTTAAAAAAGGACGTTTTGGAGTTGAAGGTTTATGCTCCATTATTTCATGACTGAATGTCTTCTTCACATTCACAGTGACTGTGCAGGTCTGTGTTGGTTCATATCACCATGAAGCCCAGTCCCCATTACCTGAGTCTGGGTCCAGTCTTGAGTCCTCAGTGTTCAGGTCTAAGTTATCGGAGAAGTATCTGAGTCGAGTCTCCATTACCTGAGTTTGGGTCCAAGTAGAGTCCTCATTATGAATATGATGATCTATGACAAGGATGGAAGCTGTTTCACCTGGACTGACTGAACCTGGACTGACTGAACCTGGACTGACTGAGGACCCGGTCTGACTGACTGAACCTGGACTGACTGAATCTGGACTGACTCTGAGAGCCTGGACTGACTGACTCAACCTGGACTGACTAAATCTGGACTGACTCTGAGAACCTGGACTGACTCTGAGAACCTGGACTGACTGACTGAACCTGGACTGACTGAATCTGGACTGACTCTGAGAACCTGGACTGACTCTGAGAACCTGGACTGACTGACTGAACCTGGACTGACTGAATCTGGACTGACTCTGAGAACCTGGACTGACTGACTGAACCTGGACTGACTGTGAGAACATGGACTGACTGAGAACCTGGACCCATATTTGAGTGAGATAAAACCTTTATTTCAAAGCAGTTTTTGATCTGATGATAGAATCATTGTTGGTCTGAGGGCTCCTCCTCTGGTGGCTTCATGTCACAGGTGTTCACATCTGAACGTTCAGTGATGGTTGTAAATAGAGGAAGTAGTTTTTGTACGTCTCTCCTGTTATTGTCTCTCACTGTGGCTTTCTGGCACAGTAATACACTGCAGAGTCTCCAGGCTGCATGTTCTGTCCATTTAGAGTCGCTGTGTTTCTGGAGGAGTCCAAGTCGATGCTGAACTTGTTCTTCAGTGAATCTTTGTAGTATGAAGTACTGCTGTACTTCATCCCAATCCACTCCAGTCCTTTCCCTGCAGGCTGTCTGATCCAGGCTGTGTAGTAGCTGTCAACAGAATAAGAGACCTGACAGGTGATGGTCAGACTCTGACCTGGCTGCACAGTCACAGAGGCTGGCTGAGTCAGCGTGTCACACTTCACACCTGTGGAGGAAAACATGTTAAATATTGAATCAGTGTATTCAGAGTCAGTGTGCTGTGATCATGCTGTCAGTGTGTGTCTCAGTGAGACTCACAGGATCCAGCAGCCAGCAGCAGCAGAGCTACAGAGAACATGGCTGATGATGAAGCTCCTGTCCTATAGTCCATCATGTTAAAGTGTGTGTCCACTGTCCTCTGTCCTCCTCTCTGCAGTCACATAAGTAGAGGAGGAACACGGCTCACTTTGCATTGACTCCTCCTTTCAGAGAGAGTGATCCCATTTGCATGAACTTCTCCTCTCATGGATGATGGAGTTTGACTCTTTGTTTGATCCTCTTGGAAACATTGGATAACTCTGACAACATTTAGATAAATGTAGTTTGAGGCAAAGTAAAGATTCATGTTTGTAATGCATCCTCCAACCAACAACAGTTTTTCATAAAGAGCAACTCAAACACAAACACTGACACACAGTTGAAGGTTTATGCTCCATTATTTCATGACTGAATGTCTTCTTCACATTCACAGTGACTGTGCAGGTCTGTGTTGGTTCATATCACCATGAAGCCCAGTCCCCATTACCTGAGTCTGGGTCAAGTCTTGAGTCCTCAGTGTTCAGGTCTAAGTCATCGGAGAAGTATCCGAGTCGAGTCTCCATTACCTGAGTTTTGGTCCAAGTAGAGTCCTCGTTATGAATATGATTATCTATGACAAGGATGGAAGCTGTTTCACCTGGACTGACTGAACCTGGTCTGACTCTGAGAACCTGGACTGACTGAGAAACCTGGACTGACTCTGGGAACCTGGACTGACTGTGTGAATCTGGACTGACTCTGAGTACCTGGACTGACTGACTGAACCTGGACTCACTGAATCTGGACTGACTTTGAGGACCTGGACTGACTGACTGAACCTGGACTGACTGAACCTGGACTGACTCTGAGAACCTGGACTGACTGTGTGAACCTGGACTGACTCTGGGAACCTGGACTGACTGAGAACCTGGACCCATATTTGAGTGAGATAAAACCTTTATTTCAAAGCAGTTTTTGATCTGATGATAGAATCATTGTTGGTCTGAGGGCTCCTCCTCTGGTGGCTTCATGTCACAGGTGTTCACATCTGAACGCTCAGTGATGGTTGAAGATAGAGGAAGTAGTTTTTGTACGTCTCTCCTGTTATTGTCTCTCACTGTGTCTGTCTGGCACAGTAATACACTGCAGAGTCCTCAGTCTTCAGACTGTTCATCTGTAGGTAGAGTTTACTGCTGGAGTCGTCTCTGGAGATGGTGAACCGGCCTTTCACTGACTCAGAGTAGTAGATATAACTACTGCTTGTGCTGATAGTAGCAACCCACTCCAGTCCTTTTCCAGGAGCCTGTCTGACCCAGGCCATCCAGGAGCCACTGAAGGTGAACCCAGAGGCTGTACAGGTCAGTCTGTGGGATCCTCCAGGACTTTTAACCACTGGTTCAGATTGAGTCAGAGTCTGAGCATCAACACCTGTAAGGTAGATGAATAAATATCAAGTTGAATAAGCTGGAAACACAAAGTAATGCTGTGTAAAATCAATATGATTGAAGATCTCCACCTGCCCAGCAGACAGTTAGAAGCAGCAGTCCTGTCCTATAGTCCATCATGTTAAAGTGTGTGTCCACTGTCCTCTGTCCTCCTCTCTGCAGTCACATAAGTAGAGGAGGAACACGGCTCACTTTGCATTGACTCCTCCTCTCGTGGACCCAGCTGGATTTGGATCTCAGTTACTCTTTGATGAACTTGGATAATACTTTTTTACAGTGAGGGCATCAGTTCCCTGTTTTTGCCTTTTTGCTTGATTTAGTTTAAATTGTTGATCAGGTCACCAAACTGATTGAATCCTCTCTGCAGTCACTGAAGGATGGAAGGAAAGTGTCTCTTCAGCGACTGTGATCACAGAGAGTTTGGTGTTTAGTTTGTCAGACTGGATAAAGAGGACTTGAAGCAGGAGATTGAGATCAGCAGAATCTTTGTGAGATTAAAAACTGCATTGAAGGTTTCTTGATCTGTTCTGCTGTTTCTCCACATGATAAGATTATCTGAGTTTCCTCCAATAAACTTTGGTGTTAAACATTTGCATCCCAATACTACGACACAGATCCAGTTTTCTTGATTTCAGGTACACAAAGGTGTTTCAGATCTAACAGCTTAGATTGGTGTCGTCTCCTGTCGGCGTTAGAGAAATGATCTTTACATTCCAGAGCATGTTTAATGAAGAGGCTGAAATGGACCTCAAGTCTCCATGTAGGGTGTAAATAAAGCAAACGTGTTGGGCTGACACAGTTTGATGAATAAAGGGACAAAGTGGACTCAATCTTTTACAGTTTTCAGATGTTTGTGGAGGTTGATGTAGAAAACTGAACCCTGCATCATGTGGAGCTTTTGAAAGCAGAGTTTAGTTTTCACTGCAGGTGAGTCCATGTTGTATAGACAGTGAGGTTTGCTGTGGGTAAGGACTGTCTGACACATGAAATACTTGAATCAATGAAACTGTTGGATTGATTGTTCCCATGGTTCAGTGGGAGACGTGTTTTCAGAGCCCTGACATGCTTCAGTGCTTCTCACACAGCCAGCAGTGTTGTTGAGTTTTTGCACAGCTCTGTAGTCTGCTGTGTCACTGTGGCTCTCGTGCACAGAAATAAACTGCAGAGTCCTCAGTCTGCAGACTGTTCATCTGCAGATACACCTGCTGTCTGCTGTCGTCTCTGGAGATGGTGAACCGGCCTTTCACTGACTCAGAGTAGTAGGTGCTACTGCCACTGCTGCTGTGAATCCAGGCAATCCACTCCAGTCCTTTTCCAGGAGCCTGTCTGACCCAGGCCATATGGAAGCTACTGAATGTGAACCCAGAGGCTGTACAGGTCAGTCTGTGGGATCCTCCAGGACTTTTAACCACTGGTTCAGATTCAGTCAGAGTCTGAGCATCAACACCTGTAAGGTAGATGAATAAATATCAAGTTGAATAAGCTGGAAACACAAAGTAATGCTGTGTAAAATCAATATGATTGAAGATCTCCACCTGCCCAGCAGACAGTTAGAAGCAGCAGTCCTGTCCTATAGTCCATCATGTTAAAGTGTGTGTCCACTGTCCTCTGTCCTCCTCTCTGCAGTCACATAAGTAGAGGAGGAACACGGCTCACTTTGCATTGACTCCTCCTTTCAGAGAGATTGATCCCATTTGCATGAACTTCTCCTCTCATGGATGATGGAGTTTGACTCTTTGTTTGATCCTCTTGGAAACATTGGATAACTCTGACAACATTTAGAACTATAGGCCGATATCAAACATCCCTTTTTTAAGTAACAATTATTAACAGTTGAACAATTATCTAATGATAAATGACTGTTTTGATGTCTTCCAATTAGGATTCTGATCACATCACAGCACAGAGATCGCTCTTATCAAAGTCCTCAATGATATTCATTTAAACACAGACAATGGCAAAATTTCAGTTTTGGTATGACTTGATCTCAGTGCTGCTTTTGACACGGTTGACCACAAGATACTACTGGACAGACTTGAACACTGGGTGGGACTCTCTGGTGCAGTGCTAAATTGGTTTAGGTCCTATTTAAATGATCAGGACTATTTTGTGTCTGAAGGTAATTACACATCTGAGCGGATGAAAATGGTGTGTGGAGAACCTCAGGGATCCATTCTGGGGCCTCTGCTATTCAACATCTACATGCTCCCCTTAGGTCAGATAAGAAGAAACAACAAAATAAAATACCATAGCTATACAGATGACACACATTTACATCACCATATCACCAGGGGATTATAGTCCCATACAAACACTGAGTAAATGCATTGAACAAATCAAGGACTGGACCAGACAGAACTTTCTTCAGTTCAACAAAGAAGAAACTGAAATGATTGTTTTTGGAGGAGGAAATGTTAAAGGTCACTGCTCAGCTCCAATCTGCACAGATGAAATGTTCAAACCAAGCCAGAAACCTTGGTGTAGTCTTAGACTCAGACCTTCATTTCAGCAGCCACATTAAGACCATTACAAAGTCCGCCTACTATCACCTTCAGAATATATCAAGGATTAAAGGACTCATGTCTCAGCAGGATGCAGAAAAACTCCTCCATGCATTTATCTTTAGCAGACTAGACTACTGTAACGGGGTCTTTACAGGACTCCCTAAAGAGTCCATCAGAGGACTGCAGCTCATACAGAATGCTGCTGCTTGAGTCCTAACAAGGACCAACAAAGTAGACCACATCACTCCAGTTCTTAGATCTCTACACTGGCTTCCTGTCTGTCAGAGAGTAGACTTTAAAATCCTGCTGATGGTTTATAAAGACCTGAAGGGTTTAGGCTGATCTGTTGCTACTGTACCACCTGGACCTATGAGGTCCTCAGGTCCTGGTCTGCTTTCAGTCCCTAGAGTCAGAAGGAAACATGGTGAAGCAGTGTTTAGTCATTATGCTCCACATATCTGGAACACACTCCCTGAAAGCTGCAGGTCTGCTCCAACTCTCACCTCTTTTAAATCAAAGACTAAGACCTTTTTATTTGCCTCTGCCTTCCTATCTTAGATTATTTTAACTTTTTTATTTCTTACATATTTCTAATCTTCCTTTTCTTTTCTATGTTTTATTATATTTGTCATTGTAATTGTGTTCTTTTATGCTTGTCTGAATGCGTTTAATCTTTTAATGTAAAGCACATTGAGCTGCCCTCGAGGATGAAATGTGCTATACAAACAAAGCTGCTGTTTGATCATTGTTGGTCTGAGGGCTCCTCCTCTGGTGGCTTCATGTCACAGGTGTTCAGGCTCTGAGGGGTTTTTGTTCAGCTCTACAGATGGTTTGTGTTGTTGTGGGTCTCCGTACACAGTAATACACAGCAGAGTCTCCAGGCTGCATGTTCTGTCCTGTTAGAGTCACTGTTCTAGCTGAAGTGTCTCTGCTGTAGCTGAACTTGTTCTTCAGAGCAGCATTTTGGAAAAGTCCACTAGTACCCCACTGATGAGAAATCCAGTCCATTGGTTTTCCTTCACAGTGTCTGATCCATCCTGTTGCATAGCTGTCATCAGTCAGAGAATAACCAGAGACCTGACAGGTGAGGGTCAGAGACTGTCCAGGCTGCACAACCTTTGAGTCTGGCTGGATGAGATCAATACTGTTCACACCTGTGGAAACACAAATCAACATTATCTCCATCATTCATGTTATTATTCAGTGTTTCTGATGGATTAGTTTCAAAGCTCCTCCTCACAGGATCCAGCAGCCAGCAGCAGCAGAGCTACAGAGAACATGGCTGATGATGAAGATGAGCTGATGAGAGCTTCTCTTCTTCTGAGGCTCACAGCCTGATGCCAAGTCTTTATATCAGACTGTGAGGAAGCTCACTTTGCATAGAGAAGGACTCTGACTCTAAAAGAAGGATGAGTCTTTATGCTACGTAAAGTATCTTGAAATGTTTTCAGTAATGTTAACTTTACACAGAAAGACATCATTTAATCTTCAAAGTCAGACGAAGGAGACAAACACATTCTCTTTATGATCCTCTCATCTTTATTTCTCTTCTTCTGTTTCTAAAGGTCATATTTTGGGGTGTTTTCCTTTATTTGATTGGACAGCTTCAGAGAGAGGAACTGTGGGGAGGGAGTCGGGGTGACATGTACCAAATCAGGGTAGTAGATCTCAGTACTGTCATATCTGATGGAAGAAACCCACTCCAGTCATTTTCCTGGAACTGGTCTGACCCAGGCCATCCAGTTGCTGCTGAATGTGAACCCAGAGCCTGTACACGTCATGATTTATCAAATGTGTATGTGTGTTTAGTCTCTGTTACTAAGCTACTGTTTGATCATTGTTGGTCTGAGGGCTCCTCCTCTGGTGGCTTCATGTCACAGGTGTTCACATCTGAATGTTCAGTGATGGTTGAAAATAGAGGAAGTAGTTTTTGTACGTCTCTCCTGTTATTGTCTCTCACTGTGGGTCTCTGGCACAGTAATACACTGCAGAGTCTCCAGGCTGCATGTTCTGTCCGTTTAGAGTCACTGTTTTACTGGAGGAGTCAAAACTGATACTGAACTTGTTCTTCAGTGAATCTTTGTAGTATGTTGTTTGTCCCACACGTCCTAATATAATCCACTCCAGTCCTCTCCCTGCAGGCTGTCTGATCCAGCCCGTCCAGTAGCTGCTGACAGAATAAGAGACCTGACAGGTGATGGTCAGACTCTGACCTGGCTGCACAGTCACAGAGGCTGGCTGAGTCAGCGTTTCACACTTCACACCTGTGGAGGAAAACATGTAGAATATTGAATCAGTGTATTCAGAGTCAGTGTGCTGTGATCATGCTGTCAGTGTGTGTCTCAGTGAGACTCACAGGATCCAGCAGCCAGCAGCAGCAGAGCTACAGAGAACATGGCTGATGATGAAGCTCCTGTCCTATAGTCCATCATGTTAAAGTGTGTGTCCACTGTCCTCTGTCCTCCTCTCTGCAGTCACATAAGTAGAGGAGGAACACGGCTCCCTTTGCATTGACTCCTCCTTTCAGAGAGAGTGATCCCATTTGCATGAACTTCTCCTCTCATGGATGATGGAGTTTGACTCTTTGTTTGATCCTCTTGGAAACATTGGATAACTCTGACAACATTTAGATAAATGTAGTTTGAGGCAAAGTAAAGATTCATGTTTGTAATGCATCCTCCAACCAACAACAGTTTTTCATAGTTTGATCATTGTTGGTCTGAGGGCTCCTCCTCTGGTGGCTTCATGTCACAGGTGTTCAGGCTCTGAGGGGTTTTTTGTTCAGCTCTACAGATGGTTTGTGTTGTTGTGGGTCTCTGGCACAGTAATACACAGCAGAGTCTCCAGGCTGCATGTTCTGTCCTGTTAGAGTCACTGTTCCAGCTGAAGTGTCTCTGCTGTAGCTGAACTTGTTCTTCAGAGCAGCATTTTGCTGAAGTGTACCACCACCCCACTGATGAGAAATCCACTCCAGTCCTTTCCCTGCAGGCTGTCTGATCCATCCTGTTGCATAGCTAGTATCAGTCAGAGAATAACCAGAGACCTGACAGGTGAGGGTCAGAGACTGTCCAGGCTGCACAACCTTTGAGTCTGGCTGGATGAGATCAATACTGTTCACACCTGTGGAAACACAAATCAACATTATCTCCATCATTCATGTTATTATTCAGTGTTTCTGATGGATTAGTTTCAAAGCTCCTCCTCACAGGATCCAGCAGCCAGCAGCAGCAGAGCTACAGAGAACATGGCTGATGATGAAGATGAGCTGATGTGAGATCTTCCTCTCTAATATGGAGGATATATAATGAGCCTGGAGAATGGGCGGAGAGCGAGCAACACTTTATGAATTTGCATATATTACAGATTCTGGAATGATGTTTGTCTCCATCAGAAGTGAAGCAGCAGTGATCTCGAGGAGACAGAGATTGAGTCAGAAACAGGCTAAAGATGTTGTTCAGAGTTTCTTCAGCTTGTTTGAAGTTTTGAGACGGAGAGAGAAAAGTTGAGTTGATGATCAGAGTTGATGTGAATGCTGCATTTACTGTTGATCCAGGACTTCACATGTTGTTTCTGTGTTGTGGTGCTGAACTCTCACACAGGAGAATAAAAGCCTCCTTCAGTCCAGGGTTTGTGAGTCAGTCAGTTCTAGAGATGAGCAGGTCAGAGTGTCTTTATATAGGATCACATGAAACACACACTGGACACTGACTGCCATCTGCTGTTTGTATAATGGGAACTGCATCATGATGTTCACTCCCACACTGTGACCGACTGTAGAAGTTAAACCATGTGAACATTAATGTGGCTGTAATATGTTCCTGTAGTATTTAGGACACTCGTTCATACTGATGTGTTTGCTGTTGTTGGAGATATATGAGAAAGTGATTATGACATGAACTCAGTTTAAGTCATGTGATCAGTGGTCAGATTATACGCTCTGTTGAAATGATGTTTGTGGGGTCATTTTTAATGTTTCATGAGAGTCCAGCTCTCTCCAAGGATCCGTCAGTCAAGTAAAGACAACTCCTGCAGGTTTTTGTACAGCTGCTCAGCCAGCTCGTGTCACTGTGGCTCTCTGGCACAATAATAAACAGCAGAATCTTCAGTCTGCAGACTGTTCATCTGCAGATACACCTGCTGTCTGCTGTTGTCTCTGGAGATGGTGAACCGGCCTTTCACTGACGCAGAGTAGTAGATGTTGCTACTATCATACATAGCCGCAATCCACTCTAGTCCTTTTCCAGGAGCCTGTCTGACCCAGGCCATATAGTAGCTGCTGAATGTGAACCCAGAGGCTGTACAGGTCAGTCTGTGGGATCCTCCAGGACTTTTAACCACTGGTTCAGATTGAGTCAGAGTCTGAGCATCAACACCTGTAAGGTAGATGAATAAATATCAAGTTGAATAAGCTGGAAACACAAAGTAATGCTGTGTAAAATCAATATGATTGAAGATCTCCACCTGCCCAGCAGACAGTTAGAAGCAGCAGTCCTGTCCTATAGTCCATCATGTTAAAGTGTGTGTCCACTGTCCTCTGTCCTCCTCTCTGCAGTCACATAAGTAGAGGAGGAACACGGCTCACTTTGCATTGACTCCTCCTCTCGTGGACCCAGCTGGATTTGGATCTCAGTTACTCTTTGATGAACTTGGATAATACTTTTTTACAGTGAGGGCATCAGTTCCCTGTTTTTGCCTTTTTGCTTGATTGAGTTTAAATTGTTGATCAGGTCACCAAACTGATTGAATCCTCTCTGCAGTCACTGAAGGATGGAAGGAAAGTGTCTCTTCAGCGACTGTGATCACAGAGAGTTTGGTGTTTAGTTTGTCAGACTGGATAAAGAGGACTTGAAGCAGGAGATTGAGATCAGCAGAATCTTTGTGAGATTAAAAACTGCATTGAAGGTTTCTTGATCTGTTCTGCTGTTTCTCCACATGATAAGATTATCTGAGTTTCCTCCAATAAACTTTGGTGTTAAACATTTGCATCCCAATAATACGACACAGATCCAGTTTTCTTGATTTCAGGTACACAAAGGTGTTTCAGATCTAACAGCTTAGATTGGTGTCGTCTCCTGTCGGCGTTAGAGAAATGATCTTTACATTCCAGAGCATGTTTAATGAAGAGGCTGAAATGGACCTCAAGTCTCCATGTAGGGTGTAAATAAAGCAAACGTGTTGGGCTGACACAGTTTGATGAATAAAGGGACAAAGTGGACTCAAACTTTTACAGTTTTCAGATGTTTGTGGAGGTTGATGTAGAAAACTGAACCCTGCATCATGTGGAGCTTTTGAAAGCAGAGTTTAGTTTTCACTGCAGGTGAGTCCATGTTGTATAGACAGTGAGGTTTGCTGTGGGTAAGGACTGTCTGACACATGAAATACTTGAATCAATGAAACTGTTGGATTGATTGTTCCCATGGTTCAGTGGGAGACGTGTTTTCAGAGCCCTGACATGCTTCAGTGCTTCTCACACAGCCAGCAGTGTTGTTGAGTTTTTGCACAGCTCTGTAGTCTGCTGTGTCACTGTGGCTCTCGTGCACAGAAATAAACTGCAGAGTCTTCTTGTTTGGGACTCTTCACCTCTAAGTACACAACATTTACAGACGTGTCCTTGGTGATGGAAAACTGGCCTCGGAGACTTTGGGCAAATATTGTGCCGGTTCCGCCATCAATGCGTCCGATCCATTCCAGACCTCTCCCTGGTTTTTGACGAATCCAGTGCAGCCAAGCCAGAGCAAGTCCATCCACTTTACAGGACAGAGTGACTGGTTGTCCTGGTCTGCTGACTACTGGCTCTGAGGAGGTGAGGGACTGGCCCTGAGCAGCTGAAAGAGACAGAGTTTTAGAGGACAGGGAGCCAGCAGACATCCAAAGCTCACTGTCTCCTCCTCTGCTGCACAATGAAGACACTCACCTGAAATGAGAGCCAAGAGGAGGACGCTTTGGACCACTGTCATGGTGGGAGCTGGACCAAGTCTACATCCACAAAGCCAGCATGAAGGATATATAACGTGCAGGCAGAGTGGGCGTGGCGGCTGCATCGGTATGTAAATGAGCGTTTTACCCGTCAGAGATTTTGGTGATGAAGATTCTGATGAATTGAAACTCAGAGACGGAGAGCGTGGAGTTCAATCAGACTGAGACACCAACATGAAAGATGTAGATCAGTGTCTCTCTTATCAGAGTGTTTGAACCACTTGGTCATGTGTGCCTCTGTGACAGAGTGTAAGAACATGACATGTTGAACTCTAACTAATGAACATGTGTCTCTGAAGTCAGCAGCTCATGATCATGTGAGTATAAAAGTCCTGTCAGTCATTGGTCTGTGTCTTTAGGATCAGTGAGAGGAGCAGGTCTGAGTGTTTCTGAACAGGAACAGAGGAAATCTTGACCCTGACTGCCATCTAGTGTTCTTATATAGAAACTGAAATAACATTCACTTGTATTGTGACTTATTTTAAAGGTTGAATATTTAAAGACGAATCCAACCAAAGGCTGGAAACATCTGAACTTTATTCATACGAATGATTCTATGAAAGGATTGCTCCCTTTCTTTTTCATGATGATCATTGGAGTAAGACGGCTCTTTAGTTGTTGATTCAGATTTACTGTTGTTCATTACCAATGATATTTATTAGGACCAGTTTTTAATGACAAGTTCAATGATAAACTCTCTCCAAGGATCTGTCAGTCAAGTAAAGACAACTCCTGCAGGTTTTTGTACAGCTGCTCAGTCAGCTCGTGTCACTGTGGCTCTCTGGCACAATAATAAACAGCAGAATCTTCAGTCTTCAGACTGTTCATCTGCAGATACACCTGCTGTCTGCTGTTGTCTCTGGAGATGGTGAACCGGCCTTTCACTGACTCAGAGTAGTAGGTGCCAGTAGCAGCAACCCACTCCAGTCCCTTTCCAGGAGCCTGTCTGACCCAGGCCATATTGTAGCTGCTGAATGTGAACCCAGAGGCTGTACAGGTCAGTGTGTGGGATCCTCCAGGACTTTTAACCACTGGTTCAGATTGAGTCAGAGTCTGAGCATCAACACCTGTAAGGTAGATGAATAAATATCAAGTTGAATAAGCTGGAAACACAAAGTAATGCTGTGTAAAATCAATATGATTGAAGATCTCCACCTGCCCAGCAGACAGTTAGAAGCAGCAGTCCTGTCCTATAGTCCATCATGTTAAAGTGTGTGTCCACTGTCCTCTGTCCTCCTCTCTGCAGTCACATAAGTAGAGGAGGAACACGGCTCACTTTGCATTGACTCCTCCTTTCAGAGAGAGTGATCCCATTTGCATGAACTTCTCCTCTCATGGATGATGGAGTTTGACTCTTTGTTTGATCCTCTTGGAAACATTGGATAACTCTGACAACATTTAGATAAATGTAGTTTGAGGCAAAGTAAAGATTCATGTTTGTAATGCATCCTCCAACCAACAACAGTTTTTCATAAAGAGCAACTCAAACACAAACACTGACACACAGTTTACTTCCTCGTGTGTCAGGAGAAAGTCAGGTTTCTTTTGATTCCTACTTTGATTTTGTCAAATGAGGTCAATCCAATCCCAGTTTGTGTCAAAGGGTGTTTGAATGAAGGAATATTTGATGGTTCCTGACTTGGTAGATGAAGACTGTTTCTTAAAGAGTAGCTGTTAGCTAACAAAGTGAGCTCATTAACTCTCAAATATTGGTTCAGTCAGAAAACAGACTTTTGGAGGATTTATAAATGTGTATGTGTGTTTAGTCTCTGTTACTAAGCTGCTGTTTGATCATTGTTGGTCTGAGGGCTCCTCCTCTGGTGGCTTCATGTCACAGGTGTTCACATCTGAACGTTCAGTGATGGTTGTAAATAGAGGAAGTAGTTTTTGTACGTCTCTCCTGTTATTGACGCTCACTGTGTCTCTCTGGCACAGTAATACACTGCAGAGTCCTCAGTCTTCAGACTGTTCATCTGCAGATACACCTGCTGTCTGCTGTTGTCTCTGGAGATGGTGAACCGGCCTTTCACTGACTCAGAGTAGTAGGTGCTGCCACCATTGCTGTGAATCCAGGCAACCCACTCCATTCCTTTTCCAGGAGCCTGCCTGATCCAGGCCATATGAGGAGTACCACTGAACCCTGAATGTGTACAGGTCAGTGTGTGGGATCCTCCAGGACTTTTAACCACTGGTTCAGATTGAGTCAGAGTCTGAGCATCAACACCTGTAAGGTAGATGAATAAATATCAAGTTGAATAAGCTGGAAACACAAAGTAATGCTGTGTAAAATCAATATGATTGAAGATCTCCACCTGCCCAGCAGACAGTTAGAAGCAGCAGTCCTGTCCTATAGTCCATCATGTTAAAGTGTGTGTCCACTGTCCTCTGTCCTCCTCTCTGCAGTCACATAAGTAGAGGAGGAACACGGCTCACTTTGCATTGACTCCTCCTTTCAGAGAGAGTGATCCCATTTGCATGAACTTCTCCTCTCATGGATGATGGAGTTTGACTCTTTGTTTGATCCCCTTGGAAACATTGGATAACTCTGACAACATTTAGATAAATGTAGTTTGAGGCAAAGTAAAGATTCATGTTTGTAATGCATCCTCCAACCAACAACAGTTTTTCATAGTTTGATCATTGTTGGTCTGAGGGCTCCTCCTCTGGTGGCTTCATGTCACAGGTGTTCAGGCTCTGAGGGGTTTTTGTTCAGCTCTACAGATGGTTTGTGTTGTTGTGGATCTCCTGCACAGTAATACACTGCAGAGTCTCCAGGCTGCATGTTCTGTCCTGTTAGAGTCGCTGTGTTTCTGGAGGAATCTGTGTCGATGCTGAACTTGTGTTTTAAAGAATCTTTATAGTTCGTCGTGGATCCAATTCTCATCCCAATCAACTCCAGTCCTTTCCCTGCAGGCTGTCTGATCCAGGCTGTCCAGTAGCTGCTGACAGAATAACCAGAGACCTGACAGGTGAGGGTCAGAGACTGTCCAGGCTGCACAACCTTTGAGTCTGGCTGGATGAGATCAATACTGTTCACACCTGTGGAAACACAAATCAACATTATCTCCATCATTCATGTT